>NC_135857.1:27716961-27822985 GCF_031162955.1 Sander vitreus | reverse complement strand
CCAACTGGAATAATAAACATTTAGCTGCCATGGCTTTTTTGATTAAATCTTGACTCTCTGACAGGAGAAGTAATAAAGTTTGGTTAGATACATTTTCAATTTTAAGGGAACCCTCCAGAATATCATGTTCTTCATTAAAATCCTGCTGATAGACATTTTAGAAGGAAAAAAATCAAACACTTCAGTAGATGGCAACTTCAAATGCCACAATTTTATATTATTTTATATATAACATTTTTTGAATGCTTCGCTATATTTCATTTTACTCTGCATGTAGGACATTACTGCAGAAGTCATCACCATAGGCAAAAAGTCGTCATGTTTGGTCCTCAGTGCTCATGTGTAAACAGCCTACTGATTCCCTGTCTATTGCAGCCACTAAAGTATCAATTTATCATGTCATGTGTGCTCACTTATCTGGCATTACAGAGTAATGAATGTGACAAGTGTCTAAGATTACCTGCACAGCAGATTATCACTTCTTTTTCATAGTAAGCTGAAAATAAAACACTGTCTCACCTACAGCACAGTCTAAAACAGTGATTCAGTGAGGTGAAAGGGAAAAGAAAGTGTATCTCAGTGATAGATAGATTCTCAGGAGCACACCCATCTCTTTAGCCTCTGTTACTTAGAGTGACAGTAAAGTCTCTGCTATGCCTGCAGCAGAAATTACTTCAGGCACCTGATGGAGTACTGCACTGAATTCAAACAACCTGAAGTATATTTTAAAAGTAACCTAGAGTATACTACAGCTTTGAATTGTGTGCAGAACATGTAGAGGATTTCTCTCCCTCCCTCATCTGATACTGAAGAAGAGGAGGCCCACTTGGGAACAAGCAGAGCCTTTAGGGGCAAAGCCTAAAGAGGTGCAGAGGGGATTTACAGTGCGTCACAGTAGTGCTGCACTGTAGCAAGTACCATTTACTGTAGACACAGGTGTTTACAGTAGGAGTTCATTACAATACAAGGTGGCATCAGTCTGGTAGCAGAACAAGCGATATACGAAATACGAAAGCTATCAGGGTTTAATTTCACTTCACAGTTTTAAGATAGAGAAGTACAAAACCCGAATTTATTAATAAGGTGTACAGTTTTTACAGTGTCTGCTCTGCATGCCCAGTACCCCCTGCTATGGGTGAGCCCTTTCTTCCAGGACTCTCAGGGAGCGGGCTAAATTATGGTTCAAATAGTTGCAGAAATCATCTTTGGAGTTAGAATTCAGGAGGCTTATGTTAAAGGAAGCTCCATATACAGTCTGACCCTACCTACATCTGACAAAATGCAACCTTGATGATTTTTCCTATTTCAAACATTGATGGACATTACGGAATTACTTTGTTGGTAAATGTATTGATCTTAGTTCATTATGCCTATTATGCCATATCTTGGTCACCTGACTTCAGTATTAAATCAACTTATCAAATCTGAATACTGTGCTGTACATATGAAAGCACCTTTGTTGTACTTGACTGTATCTACAGTAATATAGAGCTGAAACTAATGGTTATAGAGCAATTTCATTACTCAATGAATTGCTTAGTCTACTAAATATATAGATACTGGAAAATGTTCAAAAAGGCCAAGGTGGCATCTTTAAATTGCTTGATTTGTCTGACCAATAGGTTAAACCCTCAAATATTTGATTTGCAATGAAATAAAACAGCACATTCTCTCATTTGAGAATCTATAACCAACAAATATTTGTGACTGTTATCAATTATTGTTGATTCATATTGCATAATCATTAAATTTACTTATTGTGCAGCACTACTGTAATATGCACAATTCATTTTTTTATGTGATTATATTGCCCCTTTTTAAATGTCTGTTGTATGTTTTCTTTATGTTTGTGCTCTGTGTATAAGTTCTGTTTTGTGTGTGTTGGTCGTACCAACAGCCTGGGGGGCGAGAATCTGGGTGAAGCCAGCTGAGAAGGTGATGAGGACTACAGGGTAGGTGACCCAGGCCAGATACTGCAGAAACACGTTACTGTCCAGACCACCGTACATCCACTTCTGTGCTGTGGACACACACACAAAACCAGGGCAGACATGTAAACCACAATCCAATATATCCAACAACGCAGAACACAAAATACACACAGTAAGAAAGAGTGTTTGCATGTATGGATATATACCGTACACTTCACAAACAACAGCTTGATATGTCTTGCAAGTATTTAATTAGTTAGGGTAGACATGTCATGAGGACAAATAATGCACATACGCACAACTAAACACACGCACACAGAGCTGTGTGTGTGTGTGTGTGTGTGTGTGTGTGTGTAAGTCTCCTAAGGACAAGTGCTTAGTCTTTAATGTTTACTTCTCTTTGACAGCATAACACACACAGAGCCTTAGAAATCCATTTGAATTAGAGCTGTTCCCTTGAGGTTTCAGATCAGCTCTTACAACTTCCTTCATCATTTTAAGACGTCTACCTTCCGCTTCCTGGAATGCAGAGTTGACTCAAATCCCCCGTTCACATCATCTCCTCACTCCGTTTCCTGCCTCCACATTGCAGGTAGATGAATAATGCCATAAGAGGTCTTCCATCCATCCCTTGATCCACCTTGACTGCTTCTGTATTTACTACTGTATTTCTTCCTTTCTATCTTCATTTCCTTTGAGCCTACTACTCCCCCTTGCTTCTACCCTTTAACAAATGTGTTAAGTCACCATAGGCAACACATTGATATCTTCTGCACTAAGTTCCGGTGGTTGTCCCAAGGGCTCAATCCTAAATACAATATAGCTCTATTTACGAGCTCCTGGTGGGCCAGATCATTAAAAAACAACCCTTTTCATTGCAATGTTATACAGTTGTCTCCAGAGTTTATTTTCCAGAACCCACTGCAATAAAAACATGTTGGATGGCTCATATGTTTCTCCAGCTGACTGAAATAAATCTGAGAGAACTGCAGGCTTTAATTCTAATGACACTATAATTCAAAAACAGGTTTTGACAGATTTATACTAAACTACACACTAACAAGTATAACTGGCACCTGTCTCTTTTAGCCCCCCTCCCGAAAAAGCTTAGTCTGCTCTGATTGGTCAGCGTTTTCAGGTCTTCTGCATCTGTGCTCTCATAGTCTCTGGACCGTCATTGCATCCAGAAAATGACTGTGACGGTCACCCATTTACCTTTATATAGTATAGTTGTGACATGACAACCGTACGGAAGTCTCGACGGCTCGTTTAAAAGGCACCCTTTCTGAATATGGGCTCTGTGCATTTCTCTGTCGTTTGAGTGTTTTGATACTTTCACAGTATTAATATAGCACCTTGACCTGCTTTATAAATCAAAAGACATGGAAATCTCACTTTTTAAAATATGGAACATTTAATAAATAAAGTTGACCCTGGCATCTCCCCCCCGCTTCTTATTCTCCAACCTTCTATCCCTTCCTCCCTGTCTTGATCCATGTATCATCTATCATAAATAACGTCTCCCCTCCTTGTTTCTAACAACGCATCCTTTACATTTGAAATGACCCGCCTTTGCCTCTGCGTTCATTGACACTGTTCATGCCCCAAACTAAGGTACGGAATCCAATCCCTCCCTCCCTCCTTGCCTCACCTTGTAGACAGATGGCGATGCAGAAGTCCATCACCCAGCTGACCAGGGCCATGAGGAGTCCCAGCAGGATGAGGAAGATCCAGTCCTCCCCGACCCGTGAGATCAGGAACTTCTGACAGCGAACCGTGCAGACTACAGAGATGGCAAGAACACAACATAACATGTTAGTGGACTACAAAAACACACACTACAACTACATTACCCAGGAATTGGCACTGAGGTTTGGACAGTGCAAACAGTATTTGATACATTAGCCAATCTTGGCAACACAGTTGCTGTGTTTCCATCCAAGAGCTTTTGAAATGCTGAGCAACAGTAAAGATGTTGCTGCCCAATAATCCACTCAATCCTGAATACTGTTTTACTTTGTTTTGATGAGTAGTAGCAGTAACCCCCATAGGGGAGTCAACACATTTTTTGAAAATGGTAAAATCTATAATTTCTCCCCAAATTTAATCAGTGGTGTCTGATACGTGATGGATGGATGAACAACGGAATGGAATAAGTACATACAAACAGACAACGTGGCAATTTGATTAAGACTTTAATTTACTTGAAGGTTCTACAGTATGTTACTATGTTTGACACTAACAATGGGGAAAATAGAGACAGAGCTTTGAGACTGTCATTTGAGTTGTGTTAAGTTTAGAGATACATTTCCTTAAAGATGAACTGATCCATTTAAGTATTAATTTATTCATTAAGAAAATGCATTTTTTTGTGTGCTACTTATCCAAAATGTCTTTATATTGACAAAAACCTCTTTCTTGTTTTTTTATTGATTAAAGCCGGGATGGAAAGCCAGCTACTGTACCTTTGATGTAGAAGCCAAATGCCGAAAACGTTATATGATCTTAGAAATAAACAGTTTTACCAGCGTCAACTACGTCCAGCAGAGGTTATCACACAGCACTAGGTTATGACAGAAACTCACAGACTGTATGGTCCCCTTGTGTTAAGATTATTACCTGCAATGTAATGGGGCAAGAGACTGAAGACAAAACAGACTACACTGATCTACTACTGAATGTATATTAAACGCACTACACAAGTCACAGCAAGTGGCTGCACTAAAAGCAAAACACACACAAACCAGTGCATTAAGAACAATCAGATCTGCTTTACTCACCTGCAGGTAACAGGAAACTAAGATTCACAATTTGCTGTATAACACTCGGTCAGAGACATTCATACACAAGTTACTAATTCAGAGCAATTAAGGTGCTAACATGAATCAAGCTCTGCACACTAAAATATGTTTCTGAAAACATTTGAAGCAAGAAAAAATACAGTAACAGAATATTGATTCATATTTGATCAGCACTGCCTAGTTTGACAGTTTGATTTCTCGGAACTGATTGGATGTTTGGCTTCGGGTGCGGTGGAATCTTGCAAAAGCCATTAGGGGCATCAGGAGGCAAGGCAAAGGAACCTGATCTTTTTCATAATTTATCTGATTTATGTAGGACTATCTTACATAAATATTACATCATACATAAAAACTATTTTTTCTAGGGCTGCAATCTCCCAGTCGACTAGTTGATTTATTGGACGATACGCTCTGGCTCGACCAAAATTCTGATTGGTCGATTTTTTGCCGTGTTAATTTCTTTCTTTTTTTCTTTTTTTTAAATTTATTTTTCTTTTTATTATTATTTTTTGCTGTGTTAATTTCATCAGGTGGAAAGCACTAATTGCTAATGGGGGTGTTTTCAGAGCACCCCTGTTTCACAGGTAACAGTCTGTCTTCAGAACACCCCCCTTGTTTTCACTTTTTGGATCAGCCCAACCCACTGGAGACAGAATGAAGAAAGTACTAGAAGGCCGTGGTCTGGTGGTTTGCTGAATATTTATTTAATCCTGAGCGTTTAATTTATAGTTAGTCCTCCTCTACCATGTCAAAGACATCGGCAGTGTGGCAGCATTTTATAAAAATAGATGATGGAAAAAAAGTTGAATGCAAAGTTTGCAAGCAACAGTTTGCATATCACAGCTCAACTACAAACATGGCATATCACCTAAAAACGGTAAGCTAACTTGTCTGCGTTAGGTTGCCCCGTCTGTTTTGATTAGGCTATATGAGCATATCAGAATTGGCATATTCTAATGTTTTAGTCTAATAATCATTTTATAACTGCAGACACACTCCCCGCAACTACGGTAGCATCCCCCAGGGTTAGCCGCGAAGCTGAGCTCCTATGTTCAGCCTCGCTCTGTGCAAGGACATGCACAGAGCTGCTGAAATGATAGTGTCTGTCAGTTATTATAACATATGACAAAAACAATTGTCTTGTTGTATAGTATTATGTTGCATATTCCTCAACAGTTCTTGTGCTGATATCACTAGTTGACATAGTACTATTTTCGGAAATCATAGGCTATGATATTGGGCAGGTGCACGTGATGCAACGCTGTCAGAGCTGACAGACAGACTCGAGTGTGTCATTTCAGTGTAAAATAATTAGGTTAAAAAACTATTTAATATACTGAAAATAGCCTACTAGTTTATGTTTATTTATAATTCATTTAGACGGACAAGGCTACCAATTACTGCGCAGCTAATTAATCTAACGCTTTTTTTTTCTTCGCCCCCCCCGCAGTCGATTTTTAGTCGAAATTTCAGGATTTCAGTCGACCAAGATTTTCTTTGGTTGATTACAGCCCTAATTTTTTCTAAAAGTTACCAACTGAACCTTTAATGGGAACACAGTGACTATACAGTAATATAACGGTAATGAATGAGTTAGCCATTGGCCCATATGACTTAATGTTATCTTCTCTTGATTCTTTTGAAAATAATCTGTGTCACCAGAAAACAGACAAGAACTAAAAAGGCAACAATGTATTTCCTTCTTTTCTCCCCCTTGGCCTGGACCAACTAAACTGAACTACAGGTGTGAAAGTGACCATTTGGAGAACACAAACCTTTGCCAAGGCTACACAATTCTCCAAACTACATTTGGATCTGCATCACATTACACATGTGCCAGATATTTGTTTTTATTCAAGTGAAGTATTTAATGAGAAAATAATGTACATGTTCAAAAATGCCCTATACATTTAAATGTTATGGAGCCAGGTGTCAGCAGATCACTGGCTGAAGTGCTTCTAGCTATTGCATGAGTACAATTATTTGGTGGCAAATTAGGACTAATGGCCTTGGACTATATAACAGACTATTAATATCAAAGAAGTGTTTAAAGGTGTTAGCACAGAGCACCAAAGCCAAAGATTTAGCAGAGACTTGCAGAGTATAAAAAAAAACATCTCTAAAACATAAAAAGAAATAGATTTTTAGAGTTGAAGCAAGACTAGTCTATATCCTTTGCGTTCCACTTTCGCTGCAGGAAATTCCGCCAGATGCATGCATTTTCCGTTTCCTTCTGCTTTCTTTGTGTTGGAATTGTATTGTTCCAACTGTTGTTGACTGCAACATTGTTGACTGGTCCTCAGATCTCTGCAGGGTAAATTGAGACAGCTAGCTAGACTATCTGTCCAATCTGAGTTATCTCTCGCACGACTATTTTGCAGCGACTCTGTGCGGAGTTTAACACCATCCATGACGATTCTGATTGGTTTAAAGAAATGCCATTAAACCAGAGCATGTTTTCCTCCCATCCCCGAATGCTGTGTGGAGTAGCCAGACTCTCCTTCAGCGCGCTTTGGAGGAGGGTCTGGCAAAGCAAGACTAAGGCAAGACTGACACCTCTGTTTGACTGACAGACAGGGAGAAGAAAAAAAGAGACAGAAAGTGAGAGTGGGCAGGAAGTGCATGATATATACCAACACACATACAAGCACACATTCCCCAATCAACACCTTCAGGAGCTGTCAAACACACACATGCTGGCAAAGGGTGTGACAAGCACATTCACAAACACACACACAATCATTGATTAGCCTTTGCTTTCTATCACTCCACAGACTAGTGGACAGACAGACAGTTATGGGAAAATTCTGAGAAATAGGCTTCATACATGTGTATATTAAGATTTAGTTTGAGCGTGTGTGTGTGTGTGTGTGTGTGTGTGTGTGTGTGTGTGCGCTTGTGCGTCATCTAACCCCTAAGGGTCGTCTGTGTTCTTTGACCCCTTCTGTCATCCAGACACTAGTCAGTATAAATGATTGTTAGTGTGTATGTTTGTGTATGAGAGAATGCATGTGTGCAGACATGATTTCTTTGTACTTCCAAACGTGGAGTGTGTGACTGGCAGCAAGTGTAATCTTGTCTTTTTGGAGATGTAATTCAGTTAGCTCTGTCTGTGCTGTTATTGTTTAATAGGTTTGTCTGTGGTACACACACACACACACACACACACACACACACACACACACACACACACACACACACACACACACACACACACGGACCCTGCAGACTGCTTGCTGACTTTATTCTTCATGGCATGCAATAAGCAGCATGCTAGTTCCCAATCACTCTCATTGCCTTCTGACTCACCCTCTGCACCACTTTCCCCTTTCATCCCTCCCCTCCCTGATCCAATCATCTCTCTCTCCCCTCTTTCTTCTTCTTCTTCTTCTTCTTCTTCTTCTTCTTCTTCTTCTTCTTAATCACATTCAACCTCTGACTTTACCTCTTATCTTTTCCTCTACCTCTCAGGTCTTATCTGCTGCCCTCCACTCCTCATTTCCACACTCGTTCCTTTCTTTGCACTATCACCTCTCTCACCCCTCTCTCTCTATCCATTCATTTCATTCTTGCTTGCCCGCTTGTTCACTCTCTCCTCGGCAAGAAACATAATGCCCACATACCTGCCGAGACTAATTTAGGTTGCCTTGGATACACAGCGCATCTAGTTCCTTGACTTGGCATCAAAAAAACTGTGGGTGAGTGTGCACATGTCTGCTTGTGTTTATTTTGGGTTAGGCAACACAGTTTTCAGACTGAAAGTACTGATACTAGATATGTAATGCTAATACCATTTTAAAGGGGCATTCCAGCAAAGTTAGTATTGCACTTTTAGAAAGTTGAGGTACTTGCAAGAGACATTAAAAAAATGGTTGAAATTGTTTCAGCAGAGGCCTAGTGATGGTGAAGCTCCAAAACACTGGGTCCTAAGCTTCCCACAATGCAACTTGACAGTCTTTCATTAGACCTTCTCTGTCTGGCAGGAGAAGGAGGTCAACAGAGTGAAAACACACACACACACACACACACACACACACACACACACACACACACACACACACACACCTTAGAGGAAAATCATTAACAGCGCAGGTTCCCTGCAACCGCTCCCACACAAAACCAATTATTCAAATCACCTCATTTGATATGCAAGGAGACAGCTATATATGGGTGTAAAGGCTAAAAAAGCCTTCCATTAATGCCTCAATTTTGCACAGTCATGCCAATGAGGCCTATCCCCATTTTGTGTGCATGTGCTCCCACATTTATTATGTAGATTCACGCCTAAGTAAGAGATTCAATTAAAATGCCTGTGTTTTAAACCACCATCTTAATTAGATTAGAATTAATATAGATAGGCAAATCTGATCATTCAGCTCTTCTGCTTTCTAAACAGGAACTTTTAAAAATAGAGGGAGGGAGAGATACAGTACAGTATATATACAGTGCAGTATTTATCCTATGCAGAGATGTATAGTAACAAAGTAGAACTACTTCACTACTGTACTTAAGTACTAAAAGGCTATATCTGTACTCTACTGGAGTATTATTTTTTTCTCCTACTTCCACTTTTACTTGAGTACATATTTTCGATGAGTTTAATACTTTTACTCTGATACATTTTTTATGTGCTGCATCGTTACTCGTTACTGTTACAGAGACTGTGTAGGTTACAGTGTGTGTAGTTACGGCTACGTAAGTTACGTAAGAAATCCCCGAGATCGCTTCGTGTTTCTTTTCATTACGGTCGCCTGTTCAGAAGTCAGAGACGATGTAAGTTTGTACTCTTTCTATTTAGCTATTGTTAAGCTATTCCTGAGTTGTTTCAGTCTGCAATGAGTACTGAATGTTAACTGTTTTACCCTGTGATGTGAAGCTGCTAGTTTATCTGTATTTTGCTAGCTTGCTAAAGTTCCACTGTTCCTCACACATGTTACTAGCTAGTGTGTGATACGTTTTTTTGGGGCTTTAATCGTTACTGTGCTAGAGAGGATGTTCATAATATATTTAATATTTGTATGGTTGTGAGTTGTGAGTGTCCTTTAGGCTAAACATTTGACATAATATAAACAATATGATATTCAAACTTTTGACTGCTTTCTTTAATAACTACATAACACAATACTTGTACTTTTACTTTCACTTGAGTAGTACATTTTAAAATAAACTACTTGCAATACTTAAGTACAAAAAATGTTGAATACTTTAGTACTTCTACTTAAGTGTGGTGCTTAAAGAGCACTTCAACTTCTACTACTTTTTTGATAGAGCACTTTTACTCAAGTATGGGTCCCTAGTACTTTATACATGTCTGATCCTATGTACAGTACAGAACGGGAAAGTCAAAGGTTTTTAAAGGTTGGTGCCACAAATGTTGGATGACACATTTGGAAAGCTGATATTAAGTGTCAAGATGTTTAAACTTTGAAAAATTCAAACAAGAATGAAGAAAAAAAAAATCAGATTGAGTGTCTCTTGCTGTATACGAGATATGGCAAGAGGCACTCAATCAGACTTGGATTGGATTTTAAGGTAGGTTAGCAGCTCTATGAAACAGAGTTAGCACATCACAGTGGAATTATTTTAGTTGTCAGTTATCCGACATAAAATAACAAAAATAAATATATATATATATATATATATATATATATATATATATATATATATATATATATATATATACATTTCTAAAATATATAGCCTATATATTTATTTATTAATTTCATATGTATTTTACAAAGTCCGTTGCACGAGTCTATTACCGTAATTTCATTGCCACGCTCTCCCTCTGTTTATCCAATCAGATTTCCCCCTGTGCTGTCTCTGGGTGAAAAATCTACTCTGAAGCCTTCAGAATTTGAAGTGAATCCCTCTGCTGTTTAAGCAAATAGGGACGATGTTGTCAATTGTCACATTCTTTAGCCAATCAAATTTCGAGTTTGCCCTGTTGGGCGTATTCTTTTACAGGACAGAGCCTTCTAGCTGGCCCAAGCACCTTGCCACCTATCGGACCAGTTAGTATACGGTGGCCAAGAAGCAAAACTAGCTAGCATCACATAACTGTAGCAATAAGGTTAGTTAAAGTTTGTTTAGATTTTTAGATGTGAAGTTAATAAAAGAAAGGTGGATGTACTTTTTCTTGAAATGATGAGCAGCTTTTGTTAAGTTGAATGGATTTTTCTGCATTTTAGTAAAATTATTTTAATAGCTATTACTGCTTACTTTAGATTGTTATTGCTGGTGTTCAAGATTTGTGCACTGCGTGGAAGTGATAGCTTCAGTCAACCTGTATTCTTGTCTCTGCAATAGTGTATTGAAACTCTCTAGGTGTTGAGCCTTGTGTTAAATCACTTTATTACACATGATAATGCCCTAGTGTCATGGTGAGGTTATTCAAAGGTGGTTTAATTGCTGTATGATAGTACTGAAGGCCCAGGTGTAAAATACACGGCCCGACACTGAGAAATGGATTATCTGATACGGCTTTTAGGATAGTTTTGTCTGTTTTGAACTCTCTACCTCAATTTCCTCAAAGTTCAGCATCATCAAGATGGTTTGCAATAATCAATGAAACAAGTGAGCTTGTTAAGGTTGACGTAAATCGATATACACACGAAAGCTCAGTGTGGATTTATCTTGTGCTGATCACTGTGATTCCATTAAAATGAACAGATTTTCGAAATGAGTTGTTTGTGCAGCTGCAGACAAAAGGGAAATGAAGGAAGAAAAGGCAGCACAGCAGAAAATGGAGTTACGTGGAAGAAGAAAAGGGTAAAAACTAACAAGACAAATTGGCCCCTATAAAACCAACAATGCATCTGTAAATGTTTCCTCTTTTACTTAATATGGCCATCTCCATTCCCTCAGCACACTATAACCGAGCATCTCCTTCTTGCTCTTCCCTCCATTCCTCCTTCATGTTAATGTGTTGTCTATGCTAATGAGATGTAAAAGAAGGTTATGTTTATGTAAATGTGCTGTAACGGCAGTGGCGGCAGTCCCGGGCAAGCAGGCAAATCGCCTCATCTCACACTCAATCACTTTGTTTGCTCGTCGAGTAACGGCGGTTGTGACATCAGTCTTATGGCTGCAGTACAATGTCTGCCTAATGAGGTGTAATAGTGTATACGCACACACGCACACACATCTACACAAACAGGCCAGCACAATCCCCAGAGTTATTATGCAAAAGCAGCCTCCGCACCCCTATTTATTCCCTTCCGAAAAGTATGTAATATGCTTAAATTTTCTTAAAGGAGTAACACTAAAATCCACATGCTCAACTGGGATATTTTTCTGCATTTAAAAGCAGGGAAAAGTCATCAGATATCATCAAGTGGACTCATTATAAATGTTGCAAGATTCTTCCAAGAACCAAATAAGGTTTTAGTTTTGGGTCAGAACTCTTGGCGAGGGGGGACATTAATCTGCTGAACATCTGAAGCTAAAGTCTGAGTCTGATGTTACTTATAATTTTTGGCTGGACTTCAGCAAGGAGAGGACAGTCCTATGAACACGGTCGGTCGAGTGTTCGAGTTTGGCTGTTGCTCTTTCAATATGAATAGGCGCTGGTAATGTCTTTGCCTCTGCAATTAATCATCTGATCCACTGAATAATACATATGATAAATAAATACATACATGTACATGGTTACTGTTAATGCACAATGTGTTTGGGCACACACACTGACTGTGAGACTCACGCAATTTCCACTTTTCACCCTGGATATGTACATGCGGGCGGCAGCAACGCATGCGCATATTAATGTTAACAATAAACAGCTGACAAATCTGAAACTGATTAGCCTTCCACTTACTGTGTAGTGTTTTATTCAATGTGCTAATAATGATTAATGTTTCTGATTTATATCCCACCTGTCCTCAGAATCAGCAGCTGTAGGTACATTCTCTGCACAGAGCGTTTGTTTTTATCTCTTTACCTCCATAAGTTGAGGATTAGTTGCTGCTCTGTGCCCACAAGGGGACACTGTGCCCTCTATTTTTGCGAACCCAGATCGCAGTCAGGTGCCAAACACACTTTTGTTAATTTCAACAGCTCGAGTTCAGCCCAAGTACATAAGCGTAGCAAATTATAGCCTCTTAAAGTGTTTACTTTTATACTGTAAACATTTTTTTTTTAAAGCCCTACCAATATTGGATTTTTATAGCATATATCAATAGTTGGGGGGTTTACAAATCCAGTAGCGATATACAGTATAATCGGTCACTATTACTTTTTTACATAAAGACAAAATATGAACATTTTTCCCATCAAGATCCCATCAAATTGTTGTTTTGATGAATGGGGACCAATGTCACAAGGCTGAAAATTCAGTCAGTGCTTTCTGATCGGCAAACTATGTGTGACACTGTTTCTAAATGAAGTCAAAGATCTATAGCTTCTCTGTACTGCCAACATTTATGCCAATACAATATATACGTTAATATCAGCCAATAATATTAGCCAGGCCAATTTGAATGTTAAATAAATAAAAAATAATTAGGGCTGTCAAACGATACTTTTTTTTTAAAAATTCTTAATCGCGATTAATCGCTGAATTTCTATAGTTAATCACAATTAATCGCATGTTTTATCACATTATTAAAATTCTATTATTTTGTTTTTAAGTACATATTAACAATGGAAAGCAATTATAACCAGTGCATCTTGATTGAGAATCAAATGAATGCAAAGAAAGTTACTTTATGAACTTGACTTTAAGATTTGTATTTGTTTATTATTTATTTATTTACTGTAAACAAAAGAAAAATGTTGCCCTCTCTGTCTTTGTTGACACTGAAGTTCTGCTGCATTTGCTGGACTGTGTTTAAAGTGTCCAACCAGTTTACGGCATTTTTCCAACACATTTTCAAACCCACTTTCACGAGTTGACATTGCAATGGACCTCTGAAGACTATGTGCAACGCACGGCATGTGTTCGTACGGAGAAAGCAGCCAAACTGGAACTGCTGCAAAGTGCAAACGCTGTCTCATTAACCGGTGATCATTGGATGTCAGTGAGTAATCAAAATTATTTAGGCGTTACTGCACACTATATTGACTCTGGTTGGACTTTGCTCTCGTTTGCCTTAACGGTTTGACATACAGAAGAACGACACTATGCTGAAACGTGCCGAGCACTTCAGCGAAGTTGCAGAGACATGGGGCAATGCAAATAAAGTTACAACTATTGGCACAGACAGTGCATGGAATATGATCGCAGCAGCAAGACTTTTGCCGTACGAACACATGCAGTGCGTTGCACATAGTCTTCCGAGGTCCATTGCAATGTCAATTCGTGAAAGTGGGTTTGAAAATGTGTTGGCAAAATGCCGTAAACTGGTTGGACACTTTAAACACAGTCCAGCAAATGCAGCAGAACTTCAATGTCAACAAAGACAGAGAGGGAAACATTTTTCTTTTGTTTACAGTAAATAAATAAATAATTAATAAACAAATACAAAGCTTAAAGTCAAGTTCATAAAGTAACTTTCTTTGCATTCATTTGATTCCCGATCAAGATACACTGGTAAGAATTGCTTTCCATTGTTAATATGTACTTAAAAACTGATATGCAAAATAATAGAATTTTAATAATGTGATAAAACATGCGATTAATCGTGATTAACTATAGAAATTCAGCGATTAATCACGATTAAGAAAAAATGAATCATTTGACAGTCCTTGTTCTATTACGTGAGAGGGTTTTTGGATAGTTCATATTTAAAACAAACTTCTATGAGCTAAAACGTGTGTTTACTTGGCATTAAAAATAGCTCAGGGTGGGACCAAATATTTGAACCAATGATTAGAAGCTTCTGTTTACTTCTGTCAAACACTGGTGATGATGACAATGATAAAGGAAATTAGCTGTGCATCAACACTGAGGATGGGATGATGTGATTGAGAAAGCAGGGGCATGATTTCTCCAGCGGCAACACACACTATGGACACACAGAGTCAAGAAAGGCAGATGGTGGCACTAGGGATGGAACGGTTCGCTCTGCTAGTCACGGTTCGGGGCACGTATGTCCTCACAGATTACAGTCAAAAAGGCTTGTGCAGAAAAAAAACTTCAAATACAGTTATTTAGGGGAAAAAAGCCTTGCGCCGTAGTGAAACCGCAGTTGGCATGGATGGGGTGTCGAGTGCAGCTGTTAGTCAGTCTTGGTCTGCTGTACTGGAGGATTACGGTTTTAGTTTTTAACCTGACAATGATGGAAAAAAGTGGTGGATAAAGTGGCGACGGTGTGCAAGCACTGTGCAACACAAGTGGCTTAAGCTAGCGGCAATACTTCCAATTTGAAGATGCATTTACGAAGACATGACGCCAATTTGTCCGTTGAATGCGCAAATAAGGAGAGAGTCGGGTAGGAAAGAACAACTCCTTCTCCCAGCAGAATTTAAACAGCCTCTCCACGCAGATTCAGACAGGGCAAACCAGTCCATAACTAAAGCATTGGACGGGTTTATAGCGAAAGATGCAGTCGTGGAGGACGCAGGATTTCAGCATATGATTAAAGTAGGTGGTATGTTGATGGCCTGATGTTGGATTTTTAAAATAAAAATAACAAAGCTGCATTCTTTGTTTGCACTAATTAGAAATCCTATTCTTTTAATAAAGGTTTGACAATGAAGACGTGTTTATGTTCCTTACTGTATGTTCTTAACCAGAATTTTATTAAGGAAACAGTTAATTTTTTTGCCAAATAAATAATTGAAATAGCATGTCGAAATTAATTGGCAATGCCCCTCCATACCAAAAAGTTACCAAACTGAACCAATAACTTTCACCCCAAAACTATGCTATGACCTAAAGTATTTTGTGAACTGATTCACTCCTATGGGGGCACTGATGATGACAATAACAGTCCATCAACGTAAGTGTACATTGGGGACATGTTTTTCTCTCTCTTCGTGTTTGTGTGTGTTAAGCCCAATCACACAGGGGAGAGGTAAGTCATTTCATTTCCTGGATGAAAGCCTGGTGAACCAAACGCCAAAAGGACCTGCTGCTACCTCTCTGCACTCTTCTCTCTCATCTGCCTCTCTCATTCTATCTTAATTGATTTTATCCATCCAATCATCAGACCTCAACCATCAACTCCCCCGTCTGTCTCTTTCTTTTATTTATTTTTATCCCTCCTCTCTCTTTTGGTTTCGCCTCACTCTGCCCCCCTCCTCCGTTAAGTTACTGCTTCTCCTTTAAATCATCCTTCCGTTTTCGCTATGCATCCGTTCATTTCTCTTACGCTCTCTTTATTTTTGCCCATCCAGCCCCACCTCTACCCCACCCCCCATCACTACTGTTGCAGAGTCAGCACTTTTGTTCTGCAGTCCTCTGCAGACACACAAGCGCGCTGATTTACACTTTTATACTCTGGCATAACCAATTTCAGAGCATTTCCATCGCACATGAATTTGTTATTTTATAAACTGACACCAACCCACACATGCACACAGTATATACACATATGTATTGTACATATAGCATAAAGTTACTAGCAGTGTATGTATGCTTTCATACATATGGAAGTGGGAAATTAAGCAAAAACACCATCAATCCTGGGAGGAAAAAAAAGTATTAAAAGTTGCAGACACACACCCTCCACGCAGTTGATGCAAAACCTGTATACATGCATGTGAGCATGTGTGTGTGGCCATGGTACATTCAACTGTTCTTAAGCAGCAGAAAAGAAAGGAGACATTGATCATCATGCTTGTCCGCAGCTTGCACTGCCTAATCAGAACCATTCATCTCCTACAGTATCTCACACACACACACACACACACACACACACACACACACACACACACACCTAAGATGTTCAGAGCTCTTTATTTCTTTCCATTAGGGCTCGAGGCTAGCTGTAATAAGGCCAGGCAGTGAGAGTTTGTCTTTTTTTGGCACGGAGACACACATCGGAATGGGAATAATATGCACACAGAGATATTTTTCATGTTAACTGTTGATTACTATGAAGGCACAAGGTGAGTGTGTTTGCAGGTGCCACTTTGCAAACTGCAGGATCATCACACTTTGGCTTGTGCTTGTATTTCTATTACATTTTTGCCTTCACACACATTCACGGTTGGTGTGTGCAGAGTTTAACCATGTAATGTTTTAACTGATGGCAGCATTAATACGTTGCAAAGCAAGGGAGACTTTTATCAAGGGCTTGACAAAGTTGGAGCAACACTTACTGACCACTTATCAAAGATTAATGATGGGATAGTAATGCAGCAGTATTAGCTGTAGCACAGTTGAGTGTGAGGATTGAGGTGTAGTTGGTAGTTGAAAGGGCAGACTGGGAATGATATGGATGTTATTTCACTTGCTTGTTTACCAGAGATAAAGTCCTGGGGTGGAGCTTCCAGAACATACGGGTACCCTGACCCTGGAGGACAAATAGACCACATAACATAGTTAAACACAAGCAGTGTCCCCCTGTGTGTGTGTGTGTGTTTTTATAGATACAGTTTTTTCCCCCCACACAATCCTTCGTTTTAAACAAATTTCCTTTTCTTTAATGTGAAAAAAGAAAAATCTCTCTTTATCCATTTTTCTACATAACATTATTAGTTTGTGATTGATGTCAGCCCTGTGCAAACTTAGCAGCACGACAAATGACTGAGCAGTGGAGGAGAGTGGGGAAGACGGACGAAGGAGTGATGGAGAATGCAAAACCCCCCACAGGGAAGGAAAAGTGTTGAGACGAAGAGGAGGAGAGCGGAGAGTGGGAGATAAGGACGGAGAAAATATGATGGATAAAAAGGAAATATAGAGGGAGAAGAGGAAATAAAAGGCAGGCATTTTGATACTGTGTTTGGGTAATGAATGATTAAGCACTCGTGTGGTTGACTTTATGGCATGATCACATAGAGGAACATATACCAATATTGGGTAAATTTTTTTAAATTGAAGTTCGCCGAACCACGCCCAAGAACAATTGTCCAATCATAGCTTAGCAACTATAACTACAGTAGTAACTACCTAGCGTTATCTCCAAAGGCAAAGGGCCTGTAATGTGAGAAAAATACATGTTTAGGACTGGAACATCCGGCCTTTGAGAAATAAGATGCTAACATATTAAAGTTTGGGCTAACGTTAGCACCTGTGTCCTGCTCTTTATTTGTTTATGCTCAAGCAACTGCAGCCAAACTCACGTTAGATAGTGTTACATTATTTGGCAAACTCATCAGTTATTCCTCATCCTCAATCTTTTTTCTCTTGTAAAAGTAAAACATACTGTTTGAAAGTACAGACATAAAGAGAGGCAAAGTCCCTCCCTTTCCAGTGCACCTCATGGAATATTAATTTGGAATTTAGAAAAAATATGTACGGTAGAGAACAGGGAGAGACTAATTATTCTTTTATCCCGTTTGATTTGAGCCATGAATGACACATATGATGTTCGTCAGTTTAAAAGATAATTTTGCAAGTGAAGAAAGTCACAGTTGGTCGTAGGTTTGTCGTAGTACCACTTAGTTTTGAGTGAAACGGCTAAGTGAACTACATGTCTTGTCTCTCACAAAATTTGTCACCTTGCTTGATGCTCGGCTTGGTCACAAACTAGCTAGCTTAGCTCTGTTCCACAACACATGTAGGCCTAACGTTGTCTTACGTGATGTGGGTAACGTTACATGCCGGTAGTAAACAAAACAAACACCGTAGCTTCAGCGAGACGTCACCCAATGCAACTTAGAAGTGTGTAGTCTTTCTAATTGTGTATTTTCACAGTCTTATACTTCAACAGTTTTACGACAAACTGAGACTTTCTTGACTTGGAAAATTATCTTTTAAACTGACAAACATCATATGTGTAATCTATGGCTCAATTCAAACGGGATAAAAAAAATTATTTGTCTCTCCCCATTCACTACTGTACATATTTTTTTCTGAATTAAGGTCCATGGTCCACTGGAAGGGTAGGGACTTTCCCTCTCGCTACCATTTTGGGTTTTGTTTAATACATTTTTATTCCTAATCGTATTCTATAAAACAAAGATGAACTAGGTCATTGCAATTACGCATGGGCCGGTATACGATTCTGACGGTATGATAACCTTCAGCAAAAATATCAAGGTTTCACGGATTACTAAACTGCACTTTCTGTCCTTGACCACTCATAAAAAACAACTTATACCTTAGGAACGGTATGACAGAAAATGTTAGTGGTTTTGAAACCTAAGCATTGTTCGTGCAATACACGCTGTTCCATGTATTCTAAATGGATCATAAGCTGTTGAGGATGATGACTTTTTGCCTGGGACATGTGGCCTCAGTCTTTTAGCGTGATATCATGCATGTAGCCATTAAGTGTATATTTAAAACACTTTTCCAGAGATCTCTTTTTAAACGAGTCAGTTTGGAAACATTTACAACAAACTGAGACCGAGTGTACAACCAACTCATGGAGTTAACGTTAGCTTATTTAGCTAGCTACAGCTGGATTTGCAGTAGAAATGAGAAAACTGGTTTGTTTACTTCGTTGTGAATTTAAATACCCTGGACGGCTGCACACATATAAAAAGCTTGAGGTGTAGCAAAAGTAACTGCAGGAGGTATGGCTTAGCAAATTCTGGTCAATTATCAATTGTTGTGCTAAAGTATTTTAGGTATTCAGCACTTTCTTCAGGGTAAAAAAGATCTATTAAACATGTTTTATATAATCACAAAACTTCTCAGAAACATTGTGGCAATAAAAAGAGTCATACTAGCATGGATATGCCATTTAAGTATTGATCAGTACATTAAATGCCATCAGTCAAACAGTATCACATCCATCATATCAGGTGACAAACACAACTGAATGATATTCAATGTTTTAAATCCACTAAGGACAAACTCATATATCTGCATATCAAAAACATTGATATAATCAAAATTCATGGGAATGAGTGTTTTTTTTAAAGTTGGTTCCATTTGTTTCTCCCATTGAAATCCAGTTCTTATGAAGATGCTGAAAAGATAAAAAAAAAGTTTTCTGATCTCATCCAGGTTGGGATACAAACCGGCAAAGTATGGACAAATATGTGTGTATGAGTGTTGTGGATTGGCTCTGGGCTCACTGATGATTAGAGCGTAATAACTCAGAACATGGGGCTGAGATGGATGGAGAGAGAGGGATACACCAACACTAATACACACACTTCAGATTATACCCAGTGGAGAAGATGGGGTGGAGAAGGAGGAGGTGATGGATTGCAGACAGAGAATGAAGTGAAGAGAGTTTGGCAAGAAAGATTGGAGAGGGAAATCAGGAGAAGAGCGGTCATCACAGTGGAGGGGGAAGAAGGAAAAAGAAAAAGGAAAGAAGAATAGGAGTAGATTGGGGGGGGAGTAGGACAAATGTAGAGGAAAGTGAGAAGGAATAGAGGAAAAGGAGAAGAAAGTAGATAAAAAGATAGAAACAAAAATAAGATGGAGGACAGGGAATAGAAGAGACACAGGATCAGAGAACATGAGAACAAAAGAAAAGGATAGTAACCCATCCATGGACATATTAGAATATAAGAGGAAGGAAGTGGAAGAGTTGGAGGAGGAAAGGGAAGGAGGAACATGAAACCAGGGAGCAGAAAAGATCAAGCAAGATCGAAACAGAAATAAAAAAGCTGCAAATTAACCAAGAAAGTTGGATGCTGACTTTTTTGCGGCATTTGGGGTTTAATAACCATTGATTTTACAGTGAGAGGAGCTGGCTATTAAAGCCACATGTTGATAGCACATTCCAAACACATAAAAATTAATGACGGCATTAATAAAACTTTGGCCTGCATGGTTACAGCTGCAGTAAAGACTGTTAACACACACAGCTTATTGATTTATAAAACTGTAGTACCTCCGTGGACAAATTCACCTCAAACTGCAGTTAATTAAGAAATAAATCTGCTTTCTCTGTATCTAACCGGTGGATCTGTGTTCAGTAAAACAGTGGGTGTACAACCATAACAAAGCCGCCATTAGAAATAACAATCTATTTCAGATGAGCCAATCAATCTTTTTTCTACTTAAAAATGCATATGTTATCAGATTTGCAATACCACTATTAGTATGAGGAGTTTCATTTAATTTCCTTTTTTTTGCTCATAGTAAGAAACAGAATGGCTGATTGAAGAAAAAAGGTTTTCAGGGTATATAATTGAGTACATTTTAGAAAAAAAACATCGCTAAATATATCATCTTAAAAAGTCAATCAGTGTACGTGTTGACGAAAAATGACACTGAAGACAACAATATCCTTCATCTGTCCGAAGCCCATCCCACACAGTGCACCGGCTCGCATCCCCACTGAAGGAAGTAAATCTCTGTTTGGCAGCGTTCACACTCTGGCTGTACGTTGGAATAACCACAGGAACCCTAATTTAGACACCTTGAGACAGGTGTATGCATATTAAATATTATGTCACCATGTGAATGCTTCCAGCCATTGATGTTATGGGTGCCATCTCGGCTCATCCTACTGTCCCAGAGATGACAAAATCAATGTAAGCGAACATTTGGCTAGTGACCATTCTCTCTGCTGACACACACATTGGACCAACGCCACAACCTCTGTAGTAAAAGCAATAGACAACTGAAGTCGACACACACACACACACACACACACACACACACACACACACACACACACACACACACTGCTCGAGTGGCACTGAATCAAATATTGATCAGTGGCCCAAGTCTCCTTGGTTACTTGATATATTAAAGTGAAAGTTCCCCTCGTTCTCTTTCACACACACACACACACACACACACACACACACACATATACACATATACATACACACACACAGACACACACAGTGTGTATGTGTAAGTAAGTTGTGTTACTTCCTGGACTTGGCTGGCAGCTGAATGTGAATGACGTCTGAACACCCCCACAGTGCGTCAGTGTGGTGTCCAACACACACACACCCACACCGGCAGGACACACACGCATGTGGCTCACGTATATATTAAAAAAACGTGTGTATGTAAATGGTGGAACAGTGTGTTTTTTTCAATCTATGATTTGGAACATGTAGTCCATGCTGAAGTGTGTCATAAACCATAATCCAATCATGCAGTTTCTAGTACATTACCTTGTTCACAGCTGTCATTTAGAAACTTGAAATGTTTCAAGCCACGGGTAGAAAACATAAAAGAACCATGAGCCTCCAGATGTATGGAATGATATTTTATTATAGTGTCAGTGGGTGTATAACTTAAAGCATAATTATTTAGTCGATTAAATCATGTTTTAAGTTTTTGGAACTACAGTTACTGTTGCCATGGAGTTAATTAATGGTGTTCATTATTGGACCCAAAAAGTGGATACCATTACACCTTAAGTATATTTGGGCATTTGGTGCCTTATTAGATAGTGCCAGTGAAAAGAAACTAGGGAGAGAGAGATGCAACAAAGGTCCCCAGCCACGAGGGTGCTCCACCACACAAGGGTTGATTGCCACTGTAAATAATCATTGGTTGCAGCCCTAAACATGGCTTACTTTCTTTCTTGTTTATGCAGGTACATTCTATTGAATTCATTGCCATGTATGCTACCATTGATATCCATGGCATTTTAGTCATATTCATCTTTTTCTTTGTGTGTATTGAAAATGTGCAGGCCAACTTTTCTTATTTCTTTTTTTGTGAGTGCAAAAGGCAGTACACAAAACAGCGGTGGTGACATACAGTACATAGCAGCATAGCTTACTTTCAAACGCAATGGGTACAGAGCATTAGCATTCATTTAGAATTGCTTTTCTGGCTACATGAAGGTATTAAAGTCCAATATTCAATCTTTTTAGCTCTGTTTTGGTCTCCATCAGCTCCTGAGGAAGATATCTGGGTCTTTAGCTGCCAGATAAATAGTACAACTTTCTTCACCAGCTTATGGCTAACTTTGCCTGCTATCACTGGAAAAGGGCAACTTTAGGGATGGGTAACAATTCTCTGTGAAAGATGTTGCTTATAGAGACAACACACAATGTTATTTGAACCACTTACTTATTTAAATATATGGAGCTTTAATAATTTGGATGGTAGTTTGTCTTTTGCCTTAGCAAGGCTGAATTATATGCAATGCAATGAATGTGTGAATAAGTTGGAATTATTGCTAAATTCCTGTAGAGTGACTCAACTATATAATTGACAGCATCTACTAGCTCCTTATGTCAGGCACCCACCATGGCTTGATTTGTGTTTATTTCAGTTTAAAGGGAATGGTACAGCCAGCAGAGCAGTACTGTGGGTATGTGTGACAAGTATGACTATTGATGAAGAGGCAGACAGCAAGGACGGGAGTAAATCTTTTAACTGTCAGCCTTCACTTGAAACATACACCTGACAGCATTAGGACAGCCTGAGAAAGTAGAAAACACATGGTTTCCCTTCCCTTTCCCGTTTTTATTCTCCTCTTAATCACTTAAATCTCCCTTCATTTGTGTTGGTTTTTAAATTCCTGGTTGGTTTATATATGATTCTTGTTTACTAGAGGTGAAGAGTATTTGGCTATGTATTTGGTAGTGTTGTTGGTTTTACAGTCTACTAAAAGGTTAATCAAAATTTGAATTCTGAATGTGTTTTTCTAATCCTTGCTAAACAGCTGTGACAACATGTCACAAGGGATTAAACATGCACGCACGCACGCACGCACTTACAAGCCCACATGCTCCAACACACAAGCACACGTGTGCACAAAACACATGAAGCTGCAGCCCGTGCAGGTCACCAAAGTGGCAACATGGGAAGTGTCATTGGTTAACGAGTATCAAAGTGTACATGTGCGCACGTGTGTGTGTGTGTGTCCCATGAAAAATGTGTCCGTTCCCCACCTCGACCTGCCACCAGCCTGGTGCTTCTCATTTCAATCCTGCTTTCACATGACCAGTGATGGGTGAGTGGAGGAATACAGATAGGAGGAAGATGGGAGAAAAAAAAGTGAGGGAGAGGAAGAAAGGGGGAAGATGAGGAGATGAAAATAGAGGAGAGGAGACAAGAAAAAAAAAAAAAGAAAAAAAGAAAAGGGAAGCAAGGGAAAGAAAGAAAAGGGAGGAAAGAAGACGAGAGCATGTGAGCAACTGTTGGTCGCTAGGCGCCTGTCGGTCACCATAGCAACATGTGGAGCCATGCTGAGCTCCTGCTGACATCACACCTGCTGAAGCAAAATGCTGTGTGTGTATGTGTGCGTGCGTGCGTGTAGCTTGGAACCAATTAAATGACATAGCGGCGCAGGTGGACTGGGGAGACAGACAGAGACAGAGAGGGAAAAGAAAAAGACAGCTGTGTATATTTCATCCCACAGTGGACACAGCTGTTAACACGGTGTGTGTGTGTCTTCTGGGATGCTGAGAGCCCATGTGGGAGCCTTTGACATCAGCAGAGAGAGTGAATGACAGCAGCCTAAAGCCTGACTTTTTCCACACACACACACACACACACACACACACACACACACACACACACACACACACACACACACACAAAAGCTAGAGGGGAAAGATTGAGAGATAAAAAATAGATATTTCATTATCTGAATGCTTCTCGTTTCTCTTTTGTTAAACGACAAGAACATGATCTTTTACTTTTAGTAATTTTTAGTTTACTTTTTCAACAAATTAAAAGGCAAAAAAAAAAAAATTTAATTTAATCAAATACAGCAAAAACAGACAGAGAATAAACAGAAAAAAGGAGAGGGAAAAAAGAGGCACTGGGAATGATGTCGATTTGCTTTGGCAACCACTATCAGATCACTAAGTCACATCTGTGGGTAAATAAAGCTTGACTGGGATTTGAATTGGTGCATCACTGTGTTACCTTACTCCTGCACAGTGTGTGTGTGTGTGTGTGTGTGTGTGTGTGTGTGTGTGTGTGTGTGTGTGTGTGTGTGTCAGGGCAAGTTTCTCTTGTCAGCTTAATTTTTTATGTCCGTTCTCATGGTTGAGCTCCTTTAACAGAATTAGTTACGCTGCGCGCACACACACACACACACACACACACACACACACACACACACAAGTAAAGTATCACACTGCTTGTGTAATCCTTTCCTTTTAACCCTGTCTGGTGCAGGGATTCAATCTGAAATGGTTGGTGTCAAATGAGACGCAGTATCTTAATGCCATCAACCTTTTAAACACAATAAAATCCACAGCAAATTCAATTGTTTCACCTGCGATGATCAAATAGAATGAAATTACTTTGGTGGCTAAATAAGGAAATTATATTAGAGTTAACCTCATCCCAACATTTACATTAAATGTGAAATGGAAAAAAAAAAAAAACATAGTAGATGGATTATGGAATAATATACAGATATTTTTGTGTCAAATGAATTCACCGTGAATAAGCAGGCTGACTGAGGCTGAGAAGATGTCCCATGACAGAGATTACACACACACACACACACACACACACACACACACACACACACACACACACACACACACACACACACACACACACACACACACACACACACACACACACACACACACACACACACACACTTCTACCTTCAACCTGCTTCTGAATGTGCCACTGTGAAGCTCAATGCTGCACCCTTTTGGCCAGATGACACAAAAACAAGCTTTCCCAAAGGACTACTCTGGGTGATTGAACAGCCAACAGTCAGTGAAAACACAGTATGTTCATTCTTGTGCCACTTGTTTTTCAGTTTATGGTCTCCAAATGGAGGCACTGTGGGTGTGAACATACATCCGGCTCTGCTGCTCGAAGTTTCTAGTTTCTCTTATGAGGCCAGAATGTTTTACTCCCTGTATGAGCAGCCATGTAAAAACCCTGACATACAGAAGTCATTCACTAAAGCAATTCAATCATTAATATATTAAATTATATAAACCAAATTCAAAACTGAGATAATTATGTAATACAACTTTGATTGACACTAATGGGACAGAAAAGTGGACATAACAAAAAGCATTTGATGTACGAAAGACAGGCAGTGGTGGAAAGTACCTAAGTACATTTATTCAAGTACTGTATTTCAGTACAATTTGTAGGTACTTTAGTATACAAATTTAAAGCTGCTTTCTACTGTACTGCAATTGAGAGGGAGATAGTCTGTTTTACTCTGTTACATTTATTGTACAGCTTAAGTAACTAGTTACTTTGCAGATTAGGGTTTTACGTAAAATATGTTAAGCTTATTAGATGCAACACATTGTTAAAGATTAAACTAGTGATAAACAACATTTTTGGCTTGTCTCTTACAAAAAGCAGAGTCGTGGCCCCTTTCTCATGTTTCAGATGTCTGAGTTATTGCAAATCTACCAAAGAGGCATTTTCCTCCTAACTTCTCACATGGTTTCCTTTAAACCCAATCTAATAATGTCACACATGATAATATGGTACTCACAGGGGCCATTTTTCTACTCAAGTAAAAGATCTGATTTCTTCCACCACTGAAGACAGGTGGCCTGACCCAGCAGGTCCCAGCAGTCCACCCATCTGACGTTTTGTGATCAAAGTGCCCCCTGAAGAGTGGACACATTTACTACTGAAAATACTTGTTAAATTTAGATATTTTTAGAAGCAGCACAGAGCTTTCTAAATGGCAATGTCAAATGGTCACTTATTCTGATCGTCTGTTCAATCCACTTTATTCTGGCTGGGTGAAAGAAGCAACATTGTTGATGCCAACGCAAATAAAATGCTCTTTCAACATGGACAGTCACAGTAGGGAGTCCTGTATAAAAAGCAATGCACTTCATATTGCTAAGTGAACAACAGAGACTGGACCATTCAGTCCCATGTGGTATTTGTATTCTTAGAACTGCTTACTATAGATATGACATATAAGTGACATCACTTAAAATCAGAGTTACAGTAAACTTAACGTATTGTTGGACAGCTCTGGGGACCTTCGTGTGATTACTCTTTACCCCATATACATACAGTAGCTGATCACATCAGACAATTTTAGCAACGTACCTTTTGGGGAATTAAATTTGTTAACTGGTTCCCAGTTGAAGGAACAATTGGATTGTGGAGGAAATTAACCACTTAAAGTATAAATGAATGAAAACTAGTTGCAAAAGTGGTACGATCTGTCATATGGACACATTTTGCCTTTAAATCAACACAACTCAGAATATACTTCAGTTAAATACTTGCTCGACAGCAACTCTTTTCTACTGAAAACTCAGATCAACCATAAGTACTCTTAAGATTATTGTAACCACAATTACTGAAGGATTATGTCCTAAAGACAATTTCTGATTTCTTTCATTCAGAAAAAAACTGAACAGCATATTGTGGTTGCAAACTGCACCCGCTGACACAGTAACTGCAGGTAGAAAACTGCAGGTAAGGAAGCCTTATGAAATAACCTCCAGGATTACCAAGCCACTACTATGAATGTCTGTCTGTTAAATGGTGCTGGCTCTACCTCATAAGCGAATGATAGATGTGGAGTATAGCTGCAGGGGCAGAACCAGTCAAGCTTTAAAAGTCACCAGTTAAAAGCTAAAAATTAAATGAATACATTCTATAAGACGTTATATTGGGCTCCAGCACTGCAGTGTTTTGTTTAAACTGCAGATATGTCAAGACAGACCTTTGTAGTAGATAAGTGAAAATAAAGTTATAGCAATTAAACTCTTTTACTTGTTCACACAGCACAGTACAAACACGTAAAATGACTAAGTCTGGACTTTTGAATTTTGACCAGCAAAACTACAATTCACCTATCTGACTGAGACGAGTCCTGCCTTTGATTTAAATCTTTTATTGTAAGACTAAAAAATTATAAGAATTTTGAAATACTTTACTC
The DNA here is from genome assembly GCF_031162955.1 of Sander vitreus. Lineage (NCBI taxonomy): Eukaryota > Metazoa > Chordata > Actinopteri > Perciformes > Percidae > Sander > Sander vitreus. The sequence continues at coordinate 27,795,472 of NC_135857.1, read as the reverse complement.
TGACTGTGATAATACAGTCACTATACTTGTGTTGCTTTTTTCTGGTGTCCTTTCATCTAAGGGTCTTGAACAGAATTGGCATACTGTCAGAATTTCAGAGTTTTCAGAGCTAGAGTATCCAACACATTTTTTACGTTGAAAGATCTTTTTAAAACACCTGCCTGTTGTCTCATGTATTCTACATCATTTGGATGTGAAATTTGTAAAAATGTACATGTATGTGGCCTTCCTTTTGGTTGGTATTGTTCAGGGTTTTTTTTTTTTAAATCAATGTTTACCTTGAAATCAATATAATAAATGAACTGATAATGTGTTAGCCTATGTATAAATATGTCGTTATAAAGTATAACCTGAACACCAAATCGTGTGTCCCTCTAGGGTCAAAAGTTGTGATGACAATTACTGCTACTTTGCTAAGCTAGGCTAGCAAGACTAGTTTAGCTAGATTTTTTTCTCCACGATCAAATTTAGCTACTGTCTTATTTATGTGGAATGTGTTAGTTCATCAAAATGTGTACAGCATATTTCAAATCAGGGAAAAAAGGGTGAAAAAGTAAGTACATTTTGCGTTAGCCAAGGCTGGCTTGAACTGGTGTCTTGCTTCAACAGTTTGGTTTGTTTTTTTAGCTTTGTTTTGTTGTAACTCCGAGTTTAACATGCTGAGTTCTTCGATATTATACATCTATGGCATAAAAGAAATATATGTTAAAACAAATATCAATAAATCAGATTCTGGTCATACGTTAATTTATGGCATTATGACTTTGGAGGCCAGTATATACCTTGATCTACCATTATTGTTTTTGTTACTGTGTTTATGAAAAAGTTAAATGGTTATTAGACATCAGAGTTGTTTCATATAACAACAAAATTAGCCAACATAGCTCATGTTTCATGTTTTGTGTTATATAAACTAGACAGAAGGTTTTCCACCAGTTCGGACCAAAAATTAAAAAAATCTAAAATGGGCCATATTTTTCATATTGTTCCATAACAATTGAGAAACATTAAAGTTGACAATGTATACTAACAGGATTTACAGTACACTGAACTGCCAGCAGTCTGCTACACTGCTGGCCATAATTACAGAGACACTACCTGTTGTTGGAGCTACTCTGCTGTCATTAGATTTCGCCACAAACCATGCCTAGAGTTGCTGGGACTGCCTGGCTGTTGGCGGAGTTGTGCCCGCATATCAGACACGCTGTAAACACATTGTTGAAAGGATGACAGTTCCTTCAGGGCCAGAGAGTACACATGATAGGCTGGCAATTCTGCGGCCAGCTGCACATTTCAGCATCATTAAGTACCAGCAAATGAAAAGGAAAGTGTGTGTTTGTTTCTCCGTGTGTGTGTGTGTGTGTGTGTGTGTGTGTGCATGTACATTTGTATAAAATATAAATAACAAAACAGTATTTGTGAGACATAATAGAGATTGTGCTGATCTAAACAGGGGAATACTGTGTTTGTGTGTATGTAAGTGATAGTGAGCATCCCTCACAGAAGCTGCAGTAAAAACCCACAGCAGCAATGAAGAATAATGTGTCACTTAATATTTACATATATTTTCAGCCTGTCGTCGTTGTATTATGCCTTTCGCTCACTCTGTGTATGTTTATATTTGCCTTTTTCTCCTGCAGAGATAAAAATGTGTGCATGGCCGCAGTGCAATCTAGATCAAATCTCTTCTGCTTGAAGCTACCTGCTGAGGGACAAATCAATTCAATTTCTGGGGTGTTGGTGTCATGCTCCCTACAAAGAGGATGAGAAGAGGAGGAGGAGGAAGAAGGATAGCTGATTCATCAGCTGCCAGTGAAACAACAGCAAAACTCATCACCAAGATGAGAGCAGAGGACACACACACACACACACACACACACACACACACACACAAAGATCTGCAGCATTTAGGACTGAAGAGTGAGAGATTAGCTGGGATGAGCTGGGTGCATTGAGCACTTCTCTACAGCAGAGGGCGCTCCATTTATACAGAACAGGCAGCTCCACAAAAGGAAAAGGTTACTAACATGCTCAACAGCACTTCAGCAGTGACTTGATTCAGTCGTGTTGATCTCTCATCATTCAGAAATACAAGGAAAATGCCCGGTAGCAGAAATGTACCCAGGGACAGAGAACAAACTAACCTTACTCCTCTGCTTTAAAGCTTCTGTGTGACAGTTTTCCATACAGATGTCCTTAACATTACATTGCAGCCCTTTTGTTTGGTAGCTATATTTGGCATTCCAAATGTCAACACACAGCAATCAACCAGATAGTATCTTTTTTTCTGGTGGCAGGTTGTTATTCCTTTAAGTAGGCTCACTATTTCCACGTATTTCTTAAAAGAATAGTCAAGTGCCCATATTAAAAAAAAGATTGATACAAGTTTTGCTTGCAGTCATCACTCCTGTTCATACTGGTCTTTAAGAGATCTCTTCCCAATGCACTTCTAATGTAAGAGATGGGGGGAAAAAACCTCCAGTCCTCATTCCCTGTAAGAATGCATGTATTTCAGTGTTTCAGTGTTCATATGGGCACCTGACTACTGTTTTAGGGCAGACTTGAAAAATTTTGAACTTATTCTTTAAGGAGATCAAATACACAGTCAAAGGATCAGTCATGAAGTTTTTCTCAGATCGGAATCCCCCTTCCAAGGAAACAAATGCATCCTGATTAATGGGTGAAGTTAAGGCTTCAATTATTCCAATGTGACCAAACAAAAATTCTGATCATATTTGAAACAACGCTGTGTGCTGCAGGCTGCTCTATGACACTGGTGCCACCCCTGCCTGAATCGTTTTGTTTTGCGTTCTCTTTTAGTTGCTGTAGATGTGCAGGATATGAAATGTGATTTATTGTCGTATATTGTCTGTATATTATCCAGTCACTTTCAGTACTTTATACAAAGTCACTACCTTTGATAGTGAATTGATTTTCATAATGACTACAGCTGCCCAGATTGGGTGGGTACATTGTTGTTCATATTCTCTTACTCTTGTTTTTGTGTCCTGTTTTTAATCCATCTCTATTCGGTTAAGTGCATGTTCACTTTAGTATTTAGTATTGTCAGACTAATGAAGGACATTAGGAAAATATCACAATTGATGCAGCAGAACCAGAGGTATTGTCTTTTTTATTCCATGCATTCTTCTTCCTTGTCAAAACCGGGCGCCTACATTACCCATAATGCAACTTGACTGATGACAGTTCAATGGGAGACTTGCGTGTGTCATGCTAGCAGCAGTGGCTAATGTAGCCTTGATTCTGAAGCAAAGTTGAGGAACGGTCTACAGAGGTCTGGTAAGCTCACTTCTTTCTAACTTCACAACCCTACATTTCTTTCATTTTCAAACTTGATGTCTTTGGCCCCAACTGACACTGAAACATGTCCTCAAGTGATGTCACTTGAGTCAGACTTCACATAGCTGCCTTTAGAGACACAAAGATTTTAACTCAACATGTGTACATACGTATTCACTCCCAAACACCTTTAATGTATAAAATTGGTGGAGTTCTACTTTGAAGGAAAAAAAGGAAACTGACAATATAAAACCGGTACAGGGAAAGGAGAAGAGTGAAAACAGAAGGAGAGAGAAATAAAGTCAGTGTGGGGATGTATAGATATCCTCTGGCAAGTCCCAACAAGTCATCAAGTTAGACTTTTGAACAAAGATAGACCACAAACGCACACCATCTGCAACTGATAGGGTGGGTGTGTGTGTGTGTGTGTGTGTGTGTGTGTGTGTGTGTGTGTGTGTGTGTGTGTGTGTGTGTGTGTCAGAGTGAGAGTGTGTGATGTAATGAAGTAAAATGCCTTCTGTCATCTTACACATGCATCTGAGTGACATTCCCTATTTGTGTTTACAGCCTGTTTTATCGTGTTATGTGTACTATACACAATCTTATCTAATCTCATTATCATCTGCCCCCCACACACACACACACACACACACACACATTGTAATTATTATCATCACCACCAACATTGCATGGAGAAAGCTGGGGGAATGTTCACATGGATCCACCGGTGCATTTAAATGCTGGATTCATTCACAGCAGAAGATTGTTGTGATGTTTGTTCATCGCTGCAGCATTTCTTCTCCTTTCCTTTCCATCCCACTGCCCAACATGCTCCCAAAACAACAGCAGTAGGGCAGCAAGTGTAGTTTACACCAGCAAAGTGTCTTTAGAATTATATTTCAAATGATGTTCACCCTTTGGACAGTGATGCTTCAGATGGTTCAGGCTGCTATATGGAGCATATACTGTTAGTATTTCTTTTAATGTATATGTAATGTATATAATGTACTATCTAATGCCAAACGTTACCAATGTATAGTGTGATGTGAAGTGTGAGTCATCTAGTGTTTTAGTCCCATTAGAAATGCCCCGGGAAATTGTCCTGAGTAGTCCAATCAGTGGACTGGTGCTCAGACTACAGTATGTTCAGCGGCAGTACAATACAACTAAAAATGTTCACTGAAACACTGTTCCTGACCTTTTTAGCACTGCAATGCACTCTGTTCCAAGCCACACCTTATTATTGACTGCTTGGAAATATCACAGATAAGTCCGGTACATCTTATGAGTAGATACGAAGAAATAGATAAAGAGCTACTGGCCGAGAGGCAAACTGTATTAAAAACTTTATGGTAAAAAACTGCACTAGGCTAATTTTATTTAATGACAATGAAGATAGTGTGATATCTCTGTGTTCAGAATTGATATTCCTTGAACTCGAGAGCCAGAAAAGCTCATAATACAACATTTCCTTTGAAAATGGGGCCAATTTTAACTGCTCCACATGCTTTGTTGCCACAAATAAATTGGTATGATTAGTACTATAGTCACTAGTGCGAAAGTACTGAATTGAGATAGTGTGTGATGGCTTGTTACATAGCATGGTATATTTTGCATACACAAAATAAGAAAATTTTTGAATAGGCAGTGAAAATATCACCCACATTTCTTAATTTCTTAAAACACAAACTGGTTGGAAAAAAAAATATTTTCTTGATTTGAGGCATTTCAGGCTTTCTCCCTATTCTTTATGGTTCTTACATTCATTTTACTGATCTGTGCAATATTATATTATTATTAAGATCCGTGCAATATATTTATTATCTATCACAAACTACCTCCCCTTGTTTTATGATGAAATTTGGTATACGACGTTGCCTGTGGTTGACTGTGTGTGTGATTTCCATGTTATATATGGATGTGTGCAATATAGTTTCTTTAAAGCACCACTGGGAGGGGCATTCACAATTTTGTTGTATTCATTGTAATATATTGACAATAAAGGCTTCTTATCTTATCTTATCTCTTATCATACAGAACCATGTCTATGGAGAGCTATTTTACCATAATCTTAAAGAGACATTAAACTAAGCGGTATGTGTGGAGAAAACCAGGCACTGCTCATCACCTGCCCAATACAATCCCAACAGTGAAACATGGTGGTGGCAGCATCATGCTATGGGGGTGTTTTTCAGCTGCAGGGACAGGACGACTGGTTGCAATTGAAGGAAAGATGAATGCGGCCAAGTACAGAGATATCCTGGAAGAAAACCTCATCCAGAGTGCTCAGGACCTCAGACTGGGCCGAAGGTTCACCTTCCAACAAGACAATGACCCTAAGCACACAGCTAAAATAACAAAGGAGTGGCTTCGGAACAACTCTGTGACCATTCTTGACTGGCCCAGCCAGAGCCCTGACCTAAACCCAATTGAGCATCTCTGGAGAGACCTGAAAATGGCTGTCCACCAACGTTCACCATCCAACCTGACGGAACTGGAGAGGATCTGCAAGGAAGAATGGCAGAGGATCCCCAAATCCAGGTGTGAAAAAACTTGTTGCATCATTCCCAAGAAGACTCATGGCTGTACTAGCTCAAAAGGGTGCTGACTACTCAATGACCATGTGATATTTCAGTTCAGCGGCATTAAAATACACCTAAAACGTTCGGTGAAACACTGTTCCTGACCTTTTTAGCACTGCAATGCACTCTGTTCCAAGGCACACCTTATTATTGACTGCTTGGAAATATCACAGATAAGTCCGGTACATCTTATGAGTAGATACGAAGAAACAGATAAAGAGCTATGGTAAAAAAACTGCACTAGGCTAATTTTATTTAATGACAATGAAGATAGTGTGATATCTCTGTGTTCAGAATTGATATTCCTTGAACTCAAGAGCCAGAAAAGCTCATAATACAACATTTCCTTTGAAAAATGGGGCCAATTTGAATTGCTCCACATGCGTTATTGCCACATGTGTTATGATGAGTATAATAGTCTCTAGTGCGAAGGTACGGAATTGAGATAGTGTGTGATGGCTTGTTACATAGCATAGTATCGTACCCATACAGATAATAATTTTAATTAGGCAGTGAAAATATGATCCATAGTTCTTAATTTCTTAAAACACAAACTGGTTGAAAATGTTTAATCTTTCTTGATTTGAGTCATTTCAGGCTTTCTCCCTTCTCTTTATGGTTCTTACATTCATTTTACTGATCTGTGCAATATTATATTATTATTAAGATCCGTGCAATATATTTATTATCTATCAAAACCTACCTATCCTTGTTTTATGATGAAATTTGGTATACGACGTTGCCTGTGGTTGACTGTGTGTGTGATTTCCATGTTATATATGGATGTGTGCAATATAGTTTCTTTAAAGCACCACTGGGAGGGGCTTGTATTCATTGTAATATATTGACAATAAAGGCTTCTTATCGTATCTTATCTCTTATCATACAGAACCATAAAGGGTTCATGGAGAGCTATTTTACCATAATTCTAAAGAGACATTAAATAAAGATGGTTCTAGGAAGGGCTATATAGGTTCTGTTCACCAGGGCCGAGTGATATTTGAGTGTTTCTTTAGTTAGTGATGTGAATGCCTTCTGCAATTAGATCAATATTCACTCCACATAAAGCTGCAACACTCATTCTGATGAATTATATTCTTACATATCAGATTGTAGATATGTTATATTTTTATGTTTTCACGATATGATGAGAACATGATGTCATGAATGATAAATGATAAATGAATGATATGATAAATGATAAAAAAAAGATGATAAATGAAAAAATAAAAAAATTATCATGAATGATAAATGATAAATATCCTGTTATTAATTCAGGAAAATTATACTATGGTATACATGTGTATACCAATATTTTTTTAAATGAAAATCACAATGTAAAATGTTGACACTGCCTACAAGAATAAAATGATTCTTGATTTTATACAAACTTCCTCCTAAATTATTGTTTTTTAATTCAAAAAGTGTAAGAGTTTGAGTTGAAGCAGTTCCATACAGAAGCATTAAAACCATGTGTCATGAATTACAGGAGCTGGATAATAATTTGATAGTAATTATGTCTATGGATAGGAGTTTCCATTTTAAATGGATGTATTTGAACCGATCATCAGTCTTAGCATTGACCCTGTGGTAAGAAACTTACAGCGACACTTGGCACAGCGTCCCTTGTCGTACTCCAGCGGGTCGAGGGTCCGGCTGACAGATCGTCTCTGCCCACTCTCCCTCAGCCGAGCGGCCTCCTCTTTGGTGTACTCCCCGAAATCCTCGCTGTAGCGTCCATATTTCTGGAAACCAACACAGTAAGGTTATTAGCTTAAATATTCAATGCACAAACACATTCCACAGGCCCTTCCCACAAGCAAAAACAGAGAGAACATTTATTTTATTTAAGTTTTTTCCAAAAGAGAAATGAATTGATTTGGCATTTAAACAACCATATTGCTGGTTCAGCATCTTCTTCACTAATCAAATATGGCCACTATGTGAATAAAGTGAGTTGGTGAAAGAATCAGAGCGATATATAGAGAAACTGGTGTGGCAGAGAGAGAGAGACAGTAGCAAAGACAGATACAGTGCAGTGCTGCTAACTGGCTGTGGTTACTTTTCTTAAAGTTACATTGTGTAAGAATTTCTCCCATCTAGCAGTGAAATTGTATATGACAACCAACTGAATATTACTTTCTAACCCCTCCCATTCTGATAGCATTTTAACTCCTACGGTGGCCGTATTATTCCAAGAAGTACGACTTCGTCCGTGAGTGTTCCTTCCAGTGTAATAATAGTTTTAAGTTTTTCGTTATTTTGGTATCATTTCATTGCTAACATCAGCTATCAGGTTCCCAAACGAATGCAAGCTAATGTTAGTAAAGTATCAGCGTGATCCTCCATCTTCAACAGGCTTTAAATCTGCCGGCACTCGCGAGTATTCTCCCCCTGGCATTTGTCACGGTGCCACTGAGTGTAAAAGCACGAAACGCGGAGGTATGTCCCTCTTTGGCTAATGTATTTTAAAGATGGAGGCGCAACATGGCAGAATACATACGAGCGACTCGCTCGTAATGATTCTGAATGGCAGATTCTACGCTTACGAGAATACTTTGATTAGTTGGTGGAAGTAATTACACATGAATGAGCACGTATTTGCGAAAGAACAAAGTGTTTTTTTGCTAAGAATCAACTCCGAACATTACACAATGGAGCTTTAAACCTTATCATAACCTGGAGTACCTCTGGATCATCACGGCCCCCATAAAGGTCAGAGGTCAGAAAAAGAATACATATTTACAAAGATAAAAGTTGTTTTTTTACTTCAGGGAAACACACACACACACACACACACCCTCACAGATTCAACATGAACCGAATAACTCAACTCATTGGCTCCAAACTATTTAAACTTTACTGTGAACCCAGCACAACCATCCACACACACAAACAACAAAGTACTCTTAAACACACACACAAATACAGACATACAAAAGAAGTCAAGTGAGCAGTACAAGAGACAGGAAGCGCCAAGTTTTGCACTGTTGTTAAGGAAAGGCCTGTTGTGGCAGGCCCATCAACCTCCAAAAGGAGACAGTCCTGAAACAATACATTCCCTTATCATGCAACTGTCTACACACCTTGAATCTGTAGAGAGAAAAACATACATACATGAACAGGTTTGGTTATTAGAGACTGGCCGAATATTCTCGTCCCCTGACCTGTGACCTATGAATGACCTGATGTTGTCTAAGTTTTCCATTTGTCTCATCATACCACAACATGGTGTTTCTGAAAATTCCACAACACTGTACACCGCCCAGACACCAGCTCCCTCTTCCATGGTGGTGGACAGGAAAGGAGGGCACTAATGATTTCCTCTTGGCCACAACAAACAACAAAGCAAGGTATTTAAACCCGCCTCAACAAAGTCGTCAAGGCTTTTCATTAATTTCATATACAGCAGCATGAAAGTTGCTGATGAGACATATTTCTTTTCCTGGGATTAGAAAAATAAACGCGTGTAAAGACTTTGATTTGTGCCAGGTCCTGCTTGCAAGATGTCAGAAGCCCTTCCTTCCAGCAGCACATCGATCACCTTGCCACCTGGTTCAGCGGCAGCTTCCTTGACCTTAATGTCAGAAAGAGCAAGGAGCTGTGTGGGAGTAGGCAGCTCGTCTTTCAGCCTTTTATTATGAAGGGGCAGGAAGTGGAGCAGGACACTCACTTACAATATCTTGGAACAATTATTGACATTAAATTGGAAAAATGGATACAAGAAGTCATTTGTGCCCTCTACTGTGACCATCCTAAACAGAGACATAATAAACGAGCACTGCAGCTGTTGAAAATATATTTTATGTATTTTAGCTGCCGTTTACTGTCCGTTTACCTGTATTGCGTCTGGCGTCGTGAAGCTGTAGTGCATCACCCAGGTGGGAGCTACACATTGGTGGTGGTAGAGAGTTATAGCCCCCCCGAAGCGCTTTGAGTGATGATAAAGCGCTATATAAATGTAATGAGTTATTATTATTATTATTATTATTATTATTATTAATATTATCATTATTATTATTATTATTATTATTATTATTATTATTATTGTTGTCAGGATGCCAAAGGCAAATTTCCATTTCATGTAATGAAATGGCCAAAAATGTTGTCTCATCTTATTTTATCAGCACACAGCATATTTGAACTTCCTAGAATACATCCATAACTAAAGTCCAAAACCCAACCCTGTGGTGCACAGTTGAAGTCCACAGTGTGAGTGGAAAGTGTCAGATGGAAACAGGGGATGATTGAATATACAGTACTGTACTGTAGCCTCATTCCTAAATGTGTAGTTTTAGACTATCCAACTTCATAAGAATCTATCTGCATGTGAGAGGGCCCAGAGTGTATCAGACTACATTTGCTCAAACTAAACAGATCCAAATCTGCTGTTTTTCAAATGGAATACAGTCTGTCTGGCATATTTTCAGCAGAATTCACATGTCTACAGTGGACATAAAAATGTAATAATAAAAACATTTTTTTTTTAAATCATCATATTATGCACATTACGTCTATCGTCCACACCAACACCGGGCCGTGGGTTTGAGGTGGCGCCAATGGAATCAATTCCATGCTTAAAAAGTAACAATTCAGATGTAGAGTCGAGGGTGGAGACTAGGGCTGTCACTTTTCCCAAAATCAAGTCAAAACGAATACAAAGTAAAAGAGAATTCATTCGAACTAATTCAAACTTTTATGAAATTAGAAAGCTCTATTGCTCAAGTGTTTCTGAAAATTTAAAAATTACCAAAAATAAGGATAACGTTGCCTAAATATGAGTAATACTCATAGACTTCTGATGTCAGAACTCAGACAAAGACTTAATCTGAAATAGCTGACAAAATCAACAGGTACATGGTATAAACAAGCTCTATATGTTGCCTTTCTTTCCAATGGTTGTGTACAGTACACAGCAAAGCAAAACTTACACTGCTATTTCTACATGTCCAGATTGACTAAATCTCCATGCATGTCAGGACAAAACAGTGACCCTGGAAGCAGGCTTACATATCTTGGAACCTGGCCCCTATGGTCTGACGTATGCTGACAATGCTAAACCCTGAATGATGAACAGAGATTTACTTGGAACCTTGCAAATACCGTCTGCCATGTACACAAACAGGAGGCATGCTGCTGGCTAAATTTAGCCACACACACACACACACACACACACACACACACACACACACACACACACACACACACACACACACACACACACACAGTTTGGGTGAACCATAAAGCTCAAGTTCACTGTTGTGTTATTGGGGTCAACAATCACAGAAGGTTGACTGGGTGGTACAGGATTTTAAATTGTGGAACTGTCAGTCAAAGCAGAGGATCAAGGACATGTACCTATGGCAAGTATCATACCCCAGAGAGGATGGGTTCAAGTTAAACTGTCAGAATACATGTCTGACGGGTCCTCACCGCAACCATGCTGTGAAAAGGTCGACTTTGTTGTTGCAACCCTGTCCTGTGCAAGTCCCTGTCAAACATGCTTGGTATTTGTAAAGCTTTGCCAATTGTGACACAAGGGTCAATACGATTCCAGCAGCCTCTCTGTCACTGGTACCAGCACTAACAAACAACTAATAACGCCTGAATTGAAACCCCCAAATTGACGCTTAATTCGGAGGTACTGCGTTCAACAATTTTCAGCTGTTAAAAGAGCAAAGATGCCAATATGTCCAGGTAAGATGTCTGAGGTTACATACCCAGCTATAAAAAAATGTGAAAAACACTACGCACTTACTGTTTTTCAGAAAGTAATGGAGGTGGAAGCAATGGAAACGCCACATTCATTTGTATTTATAGATGATGCAGGTGCATGGCAAGCCAGGTCATCCAATGTGATGATGAAAACATGTGGCCTGATGCTGGAGAGAGGCAGGATTAGCTCCACAATTCTTTGTTACTATTACGTACCTTTAGTTTGTTAGTTTTTGGTGTTTGGCAGTGTGTTCTGAGTGACAGTGTGTGTTGTCTTGATGAGGACTATTCTGCTGTTTTGCTGTACTGAACCTGTTTTGAGACATGTGTGAAGAGTTGTGTTGTTTGAAATGACCTTTGCAGGTGATGTGAACTGTTTAGCTGAGGTGACTGTTGGTAATGCAGACTGTGGTCAGAGTTCTGTACATGTGGCTTCAGTTGTGACCACTGTTGTTTGGCAATACAAAAAAAAAAACTGTAAAAAGTGATGTGTAGATAGTCTCATGTTAGCTTACAGGAATGTTTCTGATCAGTTCAACATAGTTGGGCAGACAGATTTTAAAATTAGAAAGGGAAAGGGAAAGGTTTTACATTAACTAGGTAAGAACTGAAACCAAAATATTTTCGAAGCAAAAAACATCTTTATTTTCAAATATAATACATATTATCTTGCTTACTGCACAAGTTGGCTGTACATTGGTTTGTACTTGGGTTGAATGTACAGTACTACTGTTAGATTATTCTCAGGCAATATGATTACAACTACATCAATAATTATGTGATGATTTTGCAGGAAATCCTCTTGTTAGACAGACTTCCACCCTTCCATAAAGTTATTTTCATGCAGTGATTACATTTTGCTCCATCATTTATGCCTTTTGACAAATTGAACCATACTTTTGAGCACAAGCTCAACACTATGCACGTGTTGACTCTTTCGTAACCACTGATGTAGACCACACTTCACTTTAAAGAATAGATGAGCAAGAACAAAAAGCTTTCTGATAAATCTTAAAAATCTACAGCTGGTTCCAATGCAAAACACTTTCTCAATACCAAACCGTACTCGGTAGAAATTATTAATTGACTGACAAGCCTTAAAATCCATCGCCAGATCCATGTAAAATTCCAATATGGGAGTGACAAAAAAATCAAGAAGGGAAACATTTGGGGGGCAATTTGGGGTTTCTTTTCTTCCGCATTTTATCAGCACATTTTTTTAAATTCAAAACAGGTCATAAAAGGTATAAAGTCACTTTCTAATTTGCAATCTTGACAATATACACTGCTTTCTTAAAGTGCATGGAAGCACAGTGCAATGGAGTTTGGCCAAAATCTCGCCATACAGGAGACTAGACTGACTAGACAGGATTGCAAATTTCAGATGCTATGATAATAAGCCCCTTTACTGTTGTAACACTAGCTAAAGACATTCAACGTGAGGACTGAGACAATGTAGAAACTAGAGATGGTCCGATACCATATTTTGCTTCCCGATACCGATTCCGATACCTGAACTTGCATATCGGCCGATACCGAGTACTGATCCGATACCAGTGCGTCATATATTTTATTATGTTCTAACATAATAATATGTATAGTATACTATTATCCCTGTATGGATGTGATATGATTTCTATCTTTGTCGGTCTGGCTCAGGTTAAACTCTTTGTGAAACATGAACACCCAGAACGTTCTTTTATTCTGCAGTTTGACAGTCAGTTATAACGGAAAAAGAACATAAATAAACTTCTTTAACGTAGTTTTTCTTTAGGGCGTTATTACGTGGTATCGGATCGGTGCTTAAACTCCAGTATTTCCCGATACCGATACCAGCGTTTTAGGCAGTATCGGAGCAATCTCTAATAGAAACGTGTCCTTATATCACCACTTACACAGCGACTTCCGACAAGTCTCTGTCACTTTCACGTGAGTGTACAAGGGGGTTAAACTTTGCTTAAAGACAACTGACAACTTATAGTTGACCCTTGGTCAGCAAAAGAACACACTCAAGTACAAACTTCACGAATAACAGAGATAGAGACACGGTTTCATTCGACGTACGCAAATTTCATCAACACACATTTATTTCATTTAAATATAACTTTTGACCACAATTTTACACTGCTCGCTATCATGTAATTAGTAGATGTGTACAATTAGCCAGCAGCGTTAACAATAAAGATTTGTCAGTGGAGTCTGGCTTCCCTCTTAATGCCAGGAGACTGCACGTACTGTGTGCCCAGTGAACAAAGTTCAGACTGGCAACAAGACAAACTTACCAGAGTTTGTTCATACTGCAGCGCCCGCTGGTCCGACCCGTCTCCTGCCATGGCTCGGCTGTCTCTACCCGGCGACTTGATGAAACGTTTTCAGCTTGAAACTGAGAGGAAATCGACAGCGATGTCTCTCTGTGTGTTGGACAGTGATTAAAGCATTGGACTGACTTTAGTTTCTGTCACAGCAAGGCTGTTCTAATTGTTGACCTACTCACACCTTATTGTGTTGAAGTGGTAAGCATCTTGTAGTTTTGTAGCGTTCAGCTCAGGATAGGCTTCTCTGTAATTGTTTCACATCGCTGCAAAAGAACATCAAACACTTCAGTTTCTCAGAATCACATTTCTGAAGCTCAAATTAAATCAAGCATGGGTATGCCCCAACTACACTTAGTTGGGGCATAGAGTGTGCCATTTCTAAGCCCACACCACTCTGGGAAATACTAAAGCAAGTGACAAGGCACAGGGTGATGCAAGGTAGGTCATAACATTAAACAACTTTTTGGATGGGGATGTCTCTCTGTCTGTCAGTCATTCCACTATTAGTCCAGACTGAAATATCTCCATAACTATTTGATGAGTGGCCAAGAAATTGTTTACCAACATTCAAGGTGACTACCTACATATATCCAGGGTGCCCAAGAATAAAGCCTTCTGACTTGGTGAGCCTCTAACTTTTAATCTACAGTAGTGCCTGCCAACGGTGTTTGGTGTTTTTTGCCCGCAAAGTCGCCTTCCAGGCAACACAGCAATGGTTATGTTTAGGGTTAAGGTTAGGGTTAGCTGCCTCGAAGGCGACGTTGGAGGCATAAAACACCATCGAGCCCTGCCAACAGGAGATACATTTCAATAACCAGTCAAATATCCTAACATCTACTGGATGGTTTGGCCCATAATTATGAACGGTTTCCAGTTGACGTATCCTGATTACTTTGGCGATCCCTTGCTTTTCATCTCTAGTGTCACAAGCTGTTGACAAAATCATTGTTGAACAAATCAATGATATTATAAAATATAAAATGTGTAATATAATATACTGTAAGAGTAGAACCACATTTGAAAGATTATGCCTTGAAATAAAAGTCAGAAAAACTACATTGACCGGAGATGAATCCAAAGTGGATCAGTGGACAGAAAATTGCTTCTGCACACAGCTCTGTGTGGCTGGGGCCTTTCAAACTTTCAGATGATCAGACATAACCAGTTAGATTTCAACTTTTAGCAAAGGATATCTATCCCCGAGGTCAAACCCTTTGCTTGATTTAATTACACTTCAGAAACTTGATTCTGAGAAACTGAATTGTTTGATGTTTCTTTGCAGCAATGTGAAACACATACAGGGAACCTATAGCTGTCAGCATGCAGTTGAACTTGAGCTCTACAAAAATAGATGTTTTCCACTTCAACACAATATGTGTGTGGGCAGGTAATCATTAGAACAGACTTTCTTTGTGTAAATCTTGGTTGTAAGTGCCAGGCTTTGTAGTTTAACCCCCAAGTTTTGAGGATCTGCTCTCTTCAAGGAGAAACAAGGGCTCTCATTCATAAATCTCATGATAGCTCTACTTCCTCTCAATGAAAAATGACTGGAGGTGCATGAAAAGCAGAAACACTGATGATCAACATATCTATTTTACACTAGTTATCCGGATCCGAGTTGTGTTGGCAACAGGCTAAAAACAAAATCTTCCACATCCTCAGGCCTTCCCGAGCCACATGGGATCTAACGTCTCCAGTGCGTTCTGGGTCTGCCTTGGTGCCCTTCTCCTATTTGATCATGGCCAGAAAAACTCCGCAAAGAGGTGACCAGGAGCTATCTTGATCAGATGCCCAAACCACCTGAAATGGCTCATTTTAACGCAGAGGAGCAGCATTTACATCATTGGACAATTCAAAACATCATGCTTGAAGAAAAAAAGTATTCGCTTGTATCTTCAATTAACATTTTTTTTCAGTCTCCAAAGCTTGTGATCACATGCATTAGTGATTTTAGTTTTTATAGGGACAAAAAAGTCAACATCTAACTGTGACTGAGACCAGGACGAGTCAAAATATAAGAGATGGAAAAGTATGTGGTGTTAGACAAGTGTTGTTAATACTAGACTCAGCCCTGAAACATTCAAACATAAACCTCATATTCCTTTGCTTCGACTCTCTTGTATTCTTCTATTGAATGCATAAAAACAGCATTTGTCACATCCATATTAAGTGACAGATAAGGCCACCAGGGCTAAACACACTTACTGAATGGCAAATTAGACAGCTGACAACAAAGCAATGGGATGGAATGATGAAAGTGTAAATAAGCTGTTTATGTGTGTGCATGTCTTCACATAAAAGACAAAAAAGGATCATGCCAGTGTATGTCTGTGTCTCCAACATATGTTTTTCAAATAGTAAATTCTTTTTCAGAGACACACAAATGTAAGTTAACATAATATTATATGTGACACTCAACATACTGTTATCTAATTCAAACACTGAACAAACAACAGCATTGGGTAACTCTTTACTGTAACACATTTTCTGATTAGCCTCAGTTGAATCACTGCTCATTTTTTCTTCTATAAATGTCACAATCTGTTGTTTCAACCATACTTTTTATGTAGCACTCAGAATTAAGAAGAAGTTGTAAAATAGCTGAGTTATGTCTATGAAAAGGCATTACATTTAGTCATCTTTTATCTCTCTGTCTTCCCTTACTGATCAGAATGGGCCGCCCCAGTAAAATAGGCTTCCTGGATTCAGATGGGACCACTGCTCCCCAAGGGACAGTTAGACATGGTAAGACATCACATAAATAGAAAATCATCCCCTCTTGCTTCCATTAATTCCAAAAAATTACAGTAAGTACTGGTGTGATAAATGCTCTCACTCCATGATTCTATGCTCAAACTCTGACTTTTTCTTCCATAACCGACTCTGCAATAATAAACAATAAACACTCAAAAGACACACACATGCACAGTGACACTGCCTTCCTGCTTCATTGCCTTTTTCTAAACATCACAAACTGACTTATTTTGGAAATTGTTTTGTTCCAAGAACGTTCAGAGAATGTTATCATGCAATTTCCTCGTACTGTTTTTAGCTGCAAGTTTTCTTTTGGTTCCCAGAATGTTATTTTTAAAGGTAGGATAACATTCACTAAAAACATTCTAAAAAGTTTGTTGATAATCTTTTTAAAATGTTAATGCCCTAACATTCTCAAAATGTTTTTAGCAGGCAGTTTTCTTTTGGTTCTCAGAATGTTTTTCTATAAAAGCATTCTACAAATGTTTGGTGATAACCTTCTTAAAATGTTCAATAACATTGTTATAACATAATGAATGCCCTAACATTCTTAAAATGTTTTTAGCGGGAAGTTTTTTTTTGGTTTCCAAAATGTTTTCTTTAAAGCTAGGATAACATTGTATACAAAAATTCTAAAAATATTTGCTGATAACCTTCTTAAAATGTTTAGTATTAACATTGTTAGAAAATGATACCGTAACATTCTTAAAATGTTTAGTATTAACATTGTTCGAAAATTATGCCGTAACCATAGACTGTTAATATTAATGGACAGAGCATGTGTGACGTCACCCATTGGTTTGTGGAGATCAGCTATCCGTCGTCGAGTTTGCCGTTACGGGCGCAGCCATCCTGGTTGCAGATGTGATGTTTTTAGACGAGAGGGAGAAGCCCTTACACTCTACGTTACGTTACACACTTTCACTGGCAATCACATCCTAGCCACGCCCTAAAACACCCCCTGCTTTATTGCCGATTTTAAAATCAACGAGACCATAATTCAAAAAATGAACATCATTCTGTATTGCAGAAGACTTAAAACTAGCGATTGAGACCATAAACTCATTATGAAAATGTTTACTGAGACTTATACATCAAGTGAGAAGTGGGTCACTTTCTCATAGACTTTTACATAAACCGACCTCCATTTGCAACCGCACGGGTCACACTCCTGCTGAGATTCAGATAGAATGCAGGTTTAAGGCACTTCCACATTTGCAGCACTTCGCCGAACCGGATGCTTTGTCCATTAATATTAACAGTCTATGGCCGTAACATTCTTAAAATGTTTTCAGTGGCACATTTTTTTATGTTCCTAGAATGTTATTTTAGAATAGGATATGCTTTAGAACCATTATTCAAATGTTTTGTGGAAACATTTTTGTTAAAATATTTTAACATTATTAGACCATTATGTCACAAACTTCTTATAATTGTTCGACACAACATTCCTGGGCAACTGATCACTGTCACTATGATGACTTTGATAATTTACCTAACTATTGGAATTGGACTAACACAAGAAAATGGTTGATATTCAAAAGTCTTTCAACGGAATTACTTTTTTCATTCATTTATTTATTTTGTGTGTGGTAACCTCTGTAAAAGGCAAGTTATATCAAGAACTGTGTTTTATTTACAGTGTAAACATGTTACAGCAAATATTCACATATTCACATTATAATGCTGCAAGGGAAGCTAACTAGCTGATACATTTAAATATATTCTATTAAGCCAACAATGTCACACATGAAACAATACAACTCTCAATACATATAAACAAAACAAAAAAAGGAAATCACCCCTTTGCCTTTATCAATATTGTGCAGAGTAGTCTGCAAAAAATATGTGTCATATTTTACAAAAAAACAAAACTAAGTGAAGTCCCTGTGGCCAGAAGATATGGCTGGGGGTTTCCTTCAATGGTCATGATCTTCAATGATGTGTCAAGACTGAAATACAAATAAAAACATCTCCATACAAGCCATAAGTTAAAAAAAAAATAAAAATACAGAGTGGACCACAGTATTTGAAATAGAATTAGATTGTCTAGACAAACCTTTAAGCAAATTATCTGTTTCCTCTCCAACACTGATCTACTTGGGCCGCTTCCTTCCAGGTGGTTGTGGAGTGAAGATGAAGATGAGAAGAGAAGTCATGTCACTGTCCCACTCTGCAGCCAGTGTAGATAACACAATGTAGTTGTTGTTGCTGGCGAGGCTGTTATTTTAACCAGAATTATAGGGAAAAAAACAGGAGTAGTTGAATCACGTTCCTCAACACCCAACGAATGAACACTGAAATATAAACCGGTCAAATAGTATCCCTGAACAAAAGCTGTAGTCAAATTTAGAAAATAAACTCCAGAAATCTAACACTAACATTTTTTTGTCTGACTAACTCCATATTATTCAACTCCAGAAATTTGCTGTGGGGAATGTTTTATATAAAAAAAAAACGTTACCTCAACAACATCCCCTAAACATCATCAGAATGTCGCAGGTAGATCGTTCTACCTATGTTAACTTGTCACATTACAGGAACATTTTATGTAAACCATTCTATCCTAAGGCCTCAATAACAGCCTCAAAACATTTTCAAAATGTTTCATCGACAATTTTCTTCCATTGTTATTATGTAGCTACCATTGTGAGAATGTTTTATAAAAAAACAAAACATTTTGTAATCTGTTACCTCAACAACATCCCCAAAATCATTTCAGGATGTTGCAGGTAGAACGTCCTCCCTTTGTTTACACATCACATTACAGGAACGTTTAATAAAAATCGTTCTGTAATCTGAGACCTTAATAACATCCTGAAAACATTGTCAGAATGTTTCTTTGAGAATATTCTTCCTTTGTTATCATGTAACATAATCTGTGGCCGTGACAACATCCTCAAAACATCCTCTGAATGTTGCAGTTAAAATCTTATGTCTTAGTTTAACATTTAACGTTATAAGAACATTTTTCTAAAGATTAAACATCTTTAAATCATTCTCTGAACATTAGATTACAAAGTTCCATTCCATCAGGTCAGAGGTATACAAGACTGAGTTTAATAAAAGGCCAATATTATCCCGATAAATCAGTAAACTGATATGTTGGTGAGCAGACGAGAAGAAGTGGGGGGGGAAGATCATCATACACAGGGCACTGTTTGCTGACGCGTGTGCATGCAGGATATTATGGCATTCTGATGTTTTTTTAATTTATTTTTATTAGAGCTGTCAATCGATTAAAAAATTTAATCTAATTAATTACATACTCTGTGATTAATTAATCGAAATTAATCGCATACATAATTAATGGTGCCTGAACCGATACTTTTTAAGAAAGTAAAAAAAGAAAAGAAAAAAAAAAGGGTACTAAACAACAGTTGGTGACATTGTTTATTGCTAAGGCCATATGGTCAAAATTAAATGATTTAATAATAATGTATAACAATAACAATAACTTATTTCACTAGTAAATTGCTGTTGAACGACAAAAACAACAACCAGATAGGAAAAGGACATTTACAATAACTTCAAATGCACCACGAGACTGTAGTTTACCAGTTTCAGTGAACGCACCGTCTGTGTTGTTTCTCCGACGACAGCTGCAGATTGTTACATACCGGTGTTGAATCCTCTACAGTAAAATACAGTCAAACTTTACACCGTTTAGCGTTAGCTGTCAGCATTTTAACCGTGTTTAATCCAGCTACTAGCTAGCGGTAGGCTAACGTTAGCTGCTGTTGAGTATTGTGTTAACTAGCGTCACATGCAGCGGGGTTTGTGTTTCCTGTAACGTCTGTTTTCGAGCATCAGAGAGAAGCGCAGACATATCAGTGGCACCAGATTTTCGTCTGTATGCAAACGTCAATATGGAATGGATTAATCTGCGTTCATTTTTTTTAACGCGTTATTTTTTCTCAGATTAATTAATCGAAATTAACGCGTTATTTTGACAGCCCTAATTTTTATATATTTTTTAAATGTGTTACAGTCAGTGCTGTCGCACCCAGGGTTTTGTTTTTTTTATTCAGTTTTTTTTGTTTCCACCTTCCTGTATGTGGGTGTGGTTTCGGGCAGGGCTTTGGAACGGATTACCTGGCAAAGCTGCGCACCTGATTGCAATCACCTCATCAGCTGCGCACCTGATTGCAATCACCTCATCAGCCGCGCACCTGGTTGCAATCACTGGTTGCAACAGCTCCTGTTGAAAATCCCTGAGCTTCCTACAGTCAGCGCCAGATTGTTCACTGCCTTCACATGGTAGAGTAGCCTACTACTCGGCCAATAACTCTCGAGTGCATTAGAAGTCTCTAGTGTGTTTTTCTCTTTGGCTTTTTGAACTAACGTACTGTTTCCTTCATTTCTAGATCAGTTGAAACACCTTAAATAACCTGCGTGCGCGACAAGCTTGAGCTGTGATTTATTTTTTTTTTTTTGCTTCGGACATGCGTACTAGCATCCTCTTTGGTCGTGGGAAACTTGTTCGAGGTGGTCTACGGGGTACAATTGATACACAATATATCAAAGGCTATTATGTTTTATTTATGTTTATTGTAATTATGTTTGGGTTATTTGGGCTTTATTTAGGCCTTTGATGTCCATCTGTTTTATTGCTGTTACTGTTATAATTGTTATTAAAGTGATGAACTAAAAGGAAATATGTTATCACTATTTACCATTACTATAGAATGTTTTATAAATGAACTACTTTTAACTAATCAAATCATATACTGAATAGAAACTAAAAATGTTTACAGCATTATGGATGGGTGTCTCAACTGTACTTGGGTACTGTTCCAACTGAACAAAAAAGCTTGTGTTTATGATCTAATTTACTAAAGAATGTATTGTTTGATATTTTATTAGACAAGTAAAGGAAATGTCATAGGAAAAGTCACTTTTCATTCCCTAGTTTGGTGTGGTAATGGAAAAAGCAAAAGTGTACTGTACCCAGTCTATCATACACAGTAAACTCAATATTTATTTACAAAGCAGTGGAATTGTATACGTTCTCATGTAATCTTAAAAAGCCTTGCATGGATTAATGTAGCTAAAAAGTGTGGACTTTGTTTACTGAGAAGTATTTGTATAGAAGTCCTGTAACAGAATACAGATACTCAATATGGTAATGTCCATGTGTGTGTTGTGTACAGAGACATTCAGTTCAACGCTGACATCGGAGGAGGAGAACTCAGGCATGGGAGGCCTCGCCATGTTGACACTGAGTGACACAGAGAACAACCTCAACTTCGTCCTCATCCTAGTGGGCCTCATCAAACAAAAAGACAAAGGTGAGAAGACCAAGAAGGAAGAGAGGGTTGGCACTGAGATATAGAGAAAATGTGGGTTTGACAGAACTATTTCAAAACTTCAAACTGAGATTTCTTACCCCTGCAAGAGCTGTTGCAGGTGTTGTCCTTCAACCAAACACGTGTTTTACAATTCCTCCAAGAAAAGTACAGGTTAAAAAACAAACTTGGGACAATAATCCTCTTTTGTGATATGTTACTATTTTAGTCTATCAGTTCCTACCAATTTCATCTCAGTCTTGCTAAATACACGGGGACTGTCTCTCTCCTCAGAGCCCATTTTGGTGCCCAGCCAAGTCAGCTTGTGTACCGACAACACATCCTGAGAGAGATGGGGGAGGAGGGAGTCTGAGTTTGACGATCTCTTTGCGAAGGACCCAGAGGAGCTGAAGAAACAACATGGCTAAACAACAGTGTACCGGACTCCGCTATCCAGCTACCAGGCCTGCTAGCCTTCTGAGCTGATGGAGATGCTGCTCTCTACTTATGCCCTGTCTTTTGTTGTCTGTTGTCTGTCCTGTCTCTTGTCTGTCTTAAACGCTCTACATTAAGTAGTAATTGCACTTTATGTACAGTCTATAATGTGTGCACTAAATGTAGCCCGTCTCGTATTTCGTTTTGTTAGGTTTTTATATAATGCCGTTTTTATATATTTTAAATGTGTAACACCACTTGAGCCACGGTGAAACGTTTCGTTTGACTATATGCAGTGTATATGGTTGTAATGACAATAAAACCCACTTGACTTGACTGCACTCTGTAACCGATAGGCGTGGCTTGGAATGGCCTTCTAGGGAAGCGAAGCAAGTGCATTCTGGGAGTTGTCTTTCATCGATATGAGCCAAAAAATTATTTTTTTTGGCTTTTCTCGGTCTAGAAGGCACCAACTTCTAAAATTATTATATTATTTCACATTTCTACTACATAAATGACCCAATTTAAATACATATTAATCTTTCCAGCGGTGAAATATCCCATTAAGATAGAGTATCCCTTCCCATCTTACATGGTGATATGCATTCCTGTCATACCGGCGTCTTGTCTTTTTTTTAGCTGTGCTTCTACATTTTGCCTCGTTTCACCAACCCGTCATCTTCCTCTCTTATTGTCCATAGCATGATGTGACCAAGTGTCAGACAAAGCAATGTAAAGACCCCTTTTACATAGTCAATAATTAGAGAGCATAGTAGGCTGGCCAGACAGTATTGTGTGCATTTAGTTGAATGTGTAAAAAAAGATTAGGAAATAATCTTGTCTTTACAGAGTAGCTTCAAGTATGTTATTCACACTGTATAACTTATATACCCAATGTTTTTTATGGCCGTACCATTCCTTCACATGGAAATATTCTAAATGTCTTGTGCATCACTTTTGACACTTTTCCCCAAAATTCAGACATATTTGGGATCCTTGGAAACTTCCACTAGAATTTGCACTGCCCGTTTGTAATGACTGACCCAGGACAAGGGGAATACACGGGGTTACATTTTTGACATTTTGATTAAGAAGTCAAAAATATAAAACTTTAATACAAAATATACTATGTTCAATGACACTTGGAATTCCCTTATAAACTCAAATTAGACTAGAGAGGGAGAGAGGGAAGGCTCATCAATATTTTATCACTGCTGCCCTCTGCTGGGAACAGCTGAATTGGCATCTTAGATCTCAGCATTAAAATACAATTTACAGTGTTTAACCGACCATATATACACATGAGCCTTATATAGCATCATAAAATGGTTCTTTAGGCTTGTACCATTACTGCAGCAGCAGCCTTTATGGCATCATAATGGGCCTTTTTCACTTCTGAGGTGGTTCAAACAGCCTTTCAGCCACTGAATTTTCACACAGTTTACATGCTCCACTGGCACAGTTGCAGGGGTAAATGCCTAGCTCAAGGGCGTTACAGCAGCAATTGCTCAAGGGAAAAACAAAAACCTCTTCCCTTTACAGATCTTATCAGCCTGGCCAGTTGTCTAACCTTCAGGTTAGGTGCATCTGGGAGAAAATCAAGAAACGGTTGCACAAACCAGTTTTTATTATATCAAAAAACATTTCTCTAACTTTCTTTAAAATTCAAGTTTTTGTTCAGCCTGGAGCCCGTATCACCCTCTGGGGTTAAAGATGAAAGTAAAACAATTCCTTTGTACATGGCCAAATATTAAATAAAACTAAGGTGAAATGCTTAGGACAAAAGTTTGCTTTTTGATATTCTTACCTTTGTAAAACTTTTACTTGAGTATGAGTTTTAAACCAACAACAGCCAAGTTCAAACCTCTATGCCTGAAGGGGTCACTCCCACACTTCTATCATCTTCTCTATTCCGTGTTGACAGATCTCTGACATTGGGGACTTCACAAGGTTGTATGGACATAGTTTCTTTCAAAACCTTGACGACTAACGCCCATAAAGTACATTTTATTTGTATAGCCCCTTTTAACAATGAGGCAATTAAAAGTTTTTCAAATAAAACATAAAAAAGGCATCACAAAAAAATAAAACAAACTCAAGACAATAAACATAAGACATAAATAGGATTTAAAAAGAGTTTTTTATTATAAATTGTATTTCATGCCATATCATGTGTTATGTTATCACATTATGTTGCCACATTACTATGCTGTTACGTCATGTTACGTCGTCATTGTATACTGTTAAATTATGTTAAGTGAGGTCGTACTGTATTATATAATGTCATGTTGCATTGTGTTACGTTGTGTTGCACATTGTTACAGCTCCTAGTGTCCACATGTCACAGTGTTCTTGGGCATGAAACTGTTGTATTTTCCTCAGTCTGCAGCATTGGTATTGTGTAGTGTTTGGTGAACTTATTGTATATTTGCACTTTCTCTGTGTATTTCATTAACAGTACTCAAATCACTGTGAAGTGGAATTGCTAAAAGTGTTTAAGGTTAGCAACAGCAGTGTGTAACTGGTTCAAACAGAATTAAGTCATATGAAACGTGTGTGTTTCATATGGTAACAAAATGGTTATTATAAATTAGTGTATAGTTTTTGCAAGAGTGTTTCATTTTGCAAAGTGTCTGAGGTGTTGTGCTAATTGGGTGTAGTGTTTTGAAAAACCGGTCCCTATTTTTAAAATAGTGCTTAAATAATCGAAAAAAAACTGTTATGGGAGAAGTCTAACAGCAGGTGACAGGTCGTTAGCTGATTACAGAGATCGAAGCGATCTCCGCTGTGTTTACAAATATGGTCACTGATTAGTAAGCATGACGCAGCATTTTTGCCAGACAGTAAAATTGCAACTACAGACAGTAATATGAACATTAACACACACACACACACACACACACACACACACACACACACACACGTGATTTCATCCATATATATATAGCCCCCTTCTTTTCAGGCAATAAATTCACCTCTCAGGTCTTTAGGGTCATGCTTGTTTGTTCTAGGCAATGGATATGACTGATAATAATACAAAGTATTTATACTTTCAGCCTTTTTAGTCAATTTATTTGAACTTCCGCTTTCATCAATGTTTCTCACAGCCTTTGTAAGTCTTCCATACTTATTCATATCGATTTAAGCTGTTAATCCAGTTTAGCTTTAGCAATTTAGCTATTCATTCATTTCTGCAGGAAATGCATTTTCTAGTTGGACATGACGGTGCAACCTCCCAAGATGTTTCCTCTGCCTGCTGGATATGGCATCATTCATCATTTCCTGCCGGGTTTATTGCAGCTTGTAACTCTGTTGCAGCCTCATCAGTGACAGCAGGCCCAGATATGGTAATGTCAGACTATCATTAATCCTACTACCTCTATTACTGACGCTGTCATTATCTGCAGCCCGAGCACAGAGGTTGAGAAGGCCAGAGGCCGGACAGCTCGGGTCTTTTTTTCCATTCATCTCGACGACACACTGCTAACATCTGCTGAGACAGAAGGAGGGGAAATTTCATGGCAAGAATGTTGAAAACAAAGATATTAGAGATGCATTTGCTTTGTCACTGTTCTAAATGTTTCCTTATCAGTCATCTGCTTCCAAATGTTTTCTGATAGAATGAATGCTTTTTAAGCTGTAAATGGTGGCATGGTTGTCCCCACAATTAGCAATGCCCGGACCTTTGGAGAGGGCTGCCCAGTTAGGAGAGACAACAAGTGACCCACCTCAAACAGCCCCCAGAGCTTCTATTAGGTGTCCATCTTGACTTGCTTATTCATGCACCCGTCTACTCTGGCCACATTTGTATTCTTTGTAAATCTTTACAATCATTCACCGAAAGAACCAAGCAGGATTGCCTTATTGCATGTCAAACCTTGCCATTTTCAGCGTGTACCGGTCAAGCGTAGAGGTTATTCTTGCTGTTTCCCGTAGGGAAGGGAATTTGACACACAGATAGCAGCAAGGGAGGGCAATGTATCGTCCAGTGTTATCCTGGCAATGTACTTCAGTTGATCCAGACTAGGCCGGAGATATGTCTGCTTTATGGGCAAGGGAAGAGGTAGTAGTAGGAGCTATAGAACGATGGGTAGACAGGTTTTAAAAGAGAACCAAGTCAGAAAAACATCAATGAATACCAATGCTAACCAAAATTAACGAAAAATAATCAAGGCAAGCGTAAATAAATCTCCATAAATTACAGATAAATCAGAAATAAACACAATAAGAGTAAGAATACATGAGTTAATAAATTAAATAAAAGACATAATATTAATAATGTAATTGATTTCATGAATAAATTCTCTAAAAGCAAAGTTAGAGTGCAGTGAAGAAGAGGAACCCAACATACAGTAAGCAACACTTGCATTTCAGACCTCGTTAGGACCTACAGCTCATTAAGTCTGATTCAGCAGGCTGCTCACAAATAAACAGACCTCCCATAGCCTAATGAGAGCAATAACATGTTAGCAGTTAAACACTGGAATTAAATCGTTTGATGCTGCTGCTGCATTATTCTCACATTCTGCTACACGTAACCCTGAGCCATCTTCATCATGTATGAAAGACACTTCACATGCACTCTCCTTTCCCTCAGCACATTTTCATTTGCAGCCACTGTAATACCCTATAGCAGACCACTTGCAATTCAAGCTGTTCAATTTCAAAAGTGTTGCACTCTTTTATTGTAGAGGGGCTCTGTCACTTCCGCTGTGCTTATCGAACCGTGCAGACAGAGGAAATGTTGTCATATCTCCCTCTGGCAGAGAAGAAAAATAAGAAAGAACTAAAATCTCTTTCTACACATATTATTCATGCAGGGTTGTATGGATACAGTGACAGTCTAAAAGCAGGAGGCAGAGAACTGATTTTGGTGTTGTGAGAGCAGAACAGAAAATTGATATTTTGGTGCCAGAATGTGCCTGTATATTATTGGATGTTAATTGTTTTTAGTTTAATACGCATTGCTTATATTTCTCCAGTCTTACAACAAAGGGTACAATCATCTCGGTGGCAGCCGGCTCGCTGATCCATGTGCTAATTGAGTGAGATTGTGAAGGGGCAATAGCCTACAGTAGGGTTGCAAATTACTTTATTAACTTCTAGACGCTCTCTGCCTCATGTCTGAAGAATGCTTGTAGAAGAGGAGTCTGGTATCACAATGTAAAGAGACAGTTAGGGCCTCAGCTTCACATTATTTGTAGGTAGATGCCAGAATAATGCATTTTGAACTATCTCTCTATGGGATGAGGAAAAGCAGCTCGGCCTGCAGCCTTTGGGTATTACATCCTTTTTAGGCCACCGTCACATTCATCTTCTTTTTTCGTTCAGTTTCAAAAATGCTCTGCTGAAGTGTTACTTTTGACCAGACTGCCTATAGCAGAGCTTCACATTTAGAAATACAAAACCACTGTAGTGTGATGATTTTAAACTAGACTTTCATAAACTCTTTGATGTCCCTATATACTGCAGATATGTTTCAAACCAGAGAGCCATTAAATAAAGGATTTGTATTAGAGAAGCCGATTTTATTCTGCTACAGAGTGTGGCAGTCCTGGTGTAAATAAAATATCCTTTACGCAGGGTAGGGCCCTGCCTATTGTGTGTTTAGCCAACAAACCACTGAAGGCAACCTTCTATTGATGAACTAGATAAAAGCCATTGTATGGATATATATGAATATGGTGCAGTCTGCAAGAAACCTGCCACTTGTGGGGAAGATTTTTTATTTTTTTTTTCCAGCAAGACAATGAGCCCAATCATAAAGCCAAAGAAACGCACATCAAAGACAATGGCCTGGAGTGGCCGAGTCAGATCCCTCATGATCCCCATCAAAGAATAGAAAACCTTGAGTGTCCTGATGTGCAAAGCTGATACAGATTCACAGAACGTCATGGTTGAAATTGCTGCCAAAGGGTAGGGGGGTAAACACTTTTTTAGGCACCATATCTGATATAATAAATTATGCATTAGATTAATAAAGCAGATACAACTTATAAAGGGTGTCTTATTTAGTGTCTTTCAGTGGCCTACTAAATCAGGAAACTCTGACCACACTGATGCAATTGGTTGTTCCTAAAATGTGAGTATTTCCTCTTGTTGGAATTTGGATTTAAAAACTCAACGGCACAGTGCTCTTCCATCAAGCTCCATGCGTGAAATGCGCAGGTGTCGAAACACTTAACTGTAACTATAACCAGCTATGATAAAACAGCAGAACTTCTAAATTATTAAACTAGCCTACTGTGGACAAGCTGTGGTGATGACTAATGACCAGACAGACGTAAATAAGATTTGGATTATATTCGGTTTCGTGCTATTTTCTTGGATTTACTTTGAAAACGCACCTTGACGAGCTTATTAGACAGATGTTCCTCACATCTGCGAGCTTTGTGATATCCTATCGGTGTCGACATCTAAACTGAATTCACTAAAACCTCCCACAGGTAGCCTCCTCTCTCTCCCATCCAGCGCCCTGTATCGCCTGCCTCCCCCCAGCAGTGCGCATTCCACTACCCCCACCGCATAGTGTGTCCAGTCCGCTCCATTTGAAGCCCTGCTCAGCTCTGCACATCTGGACCAGCGACGGGGATCCGGGGGATGAGTGGGAATTGACCGTTTTTTTTTTTTTTGCCGCGGCAGCACCCGCATTGCAACACAGGAGCGATGCTGAGGACCGGCTGTTGAATATCTGAGGAGCATCTCTCGCCTCTTTTCAATGTTCTAGTTTATTTGATCGCAACCAGCAGCGAATAGACAGATACACATACTGGTCGTGCGCAGTCAGCGCATGCAATTTAAAAAAAAAAAAAAACTCTTTTGATAGAATGACAGAGAGGGTGTGTTTTTTGTTTTTTGTTTTTTTATATATTAACTGCGTCTTGGAAGTTGGACTGTTGCAACCAATAGGATCTCTACTCAGCCTAACACCGGTGGCAGCCTGAAACAACAGGATCCGGACTGGGCTAGTTGGCAGCAACTAGAATATTTGCAGCAGCATCAGCAGCCAAGTTCTTGTTGAGGATAAACTGTTGCCTTGAATCAAACTTTGTGTTTGAACTTAGATTACGGGATTTTGACCTGTCCGACGCCCAGTCCCGACGCCCCACTCCTCCGCGGTCGGAGGGTGAAAGATGGAAAGCTGCAGGTGACTGACCGTTCACCTCCGCTTCAGGACGCCTACTGGGGATTAACCAAACCTTCTGGGACACGCAGGGGCCCCGGGGAGGATGGTGGGTAGGCTGCGCACTGCGCGTCCGCATGCCTGACTGTGTGTGTGTGTGTGTGTGTGTGTGTGTGTGTGTGTGTGTGTGTGTGTGTGTGTGTGCGCGCGCGCGCGTGTGTGCTTGCAACAGCTGCCTTTCATCTGCCCTTAACAGCAATTCATGTCGACTGTCAGTCAACTTCCTCATCCCATCCTCACCTCAACCATTCCTCACGGACGCACATGTGCCAGTGTTGGCGCGGCGGTCACGTGTTCTGCTTGTCACAAGATAGATAGGATATCTGCACATCAATTGTGGACTCTATCATCACAATACGGGCTCTTTGAGCTGCTCGGCGCTTCACATCCACTATCTGTGTTTAAATTGGCGAGTAAGCATGTGCCTAACTCTTTGTGCTCTATAATTTTCTCTAATTTGTGAAGAGTGCGTCTTAGGTCATGCGTGCCTCCATATACACTCACTCAGACACACACACACACCCAGAGCAACCGTTGTGGTCTCTCAGATTTAGGAGGAAGATATGTGTATATATCATCCATCTGTGATGTTCTGTGTCTTCCATTAAAACTTTTTGAATCATATGTTGCAAGTTACCATTTTGCTTTTTCAGTTTTCCCTAAATTCACCTCATCTACTTCTTGGATTCTTGGTTTCCTATACTGTATTTCCTACAGAAGGCCTTTCAAAGGACTTGTTGCATCCAGCTGCATTCAGAGCATTTATCCAGAGTTTTACATGTATGGCGTGGTGTGACAATAGTGACAGAGGTGGTTGTGTGACACTGTCAGTACATCTGCTAATGTTGTGGCAAAGCTTTGGTTCTTTAATTCCAAAGAATTGATGTCAAATAGACATTTTCTACTGATGAAACCTCACTGTATGTTGTGAACATATTGTATAATACACGTAATTTCAAGTTGTCTTATGATGAACTCAGAGGCAATGGGTTTAAGAAAATAACACAAAAATATACTGTTTTAGTTTTGTTCATATCCATTGAATTGTTAGCCATCAAAATCTTTTATACGGAGATTTCTGCTTCAAAATTCAGGGCAGCGCATCCCACTTGAGGGACTATAACTAGGGAGTGTTTGGCCTTTTTCTTTCTTGAGGGATGGCAAAAACGATTGATTAACAGAATAGTACCCGATTGGTTTTCTGTCAATCGACTAATTGATTGAAGTCACTAAGTGTGTCAGCTGTAGATTTAAGTTATATCTCTGTCATCTTAGAGTCTGGATCATATTATTCCAGGGCACTGAGAGGTGACTGATCTTATTCATTTTTGCCTTGATTTTTCATCTTTGTTACATAATCCATTGCTGTTTAGAGCAGTGTCCTTAGTGGGAAGGAGACTACTTTACAGGGAGAAAAATCAGAAATAAAGGGGAAACATACCCTTTGCCATTCTGTACATTACATATGTAAATCTCTTTCAATAATATATAAAACTACTTATGTAGGTTTAGAAAAAGCTGATGGTTTGGGTTAAAATAAGTACGTTACATAATTTAAGTTATGTACACAAGTTAAGTACATTACGTACGTGACATATATAGTTAAAGCACATTACAAGTCAACTTTGACTTTTAGTTTCACGTAGGACACAAACAGCGGCCTCCTGGGTGACATTCCTGTGTTGGTTTGATCCATCCCTCCTCCGTACGCAGTCTTTCGCAGATTTTGATTGAAAACGTATTTGTGACACGTCAAAAACAAACATAATCCGGGACAAAAAAAAACACTTCCCTCGAAACGTAATTGAGAATGGAGTTTTGTTGTTTGGGAACGTTATTTTTAGGAGACAGGCCTGAATTGGGTGGTGACATTTTTCTTCCTGCAAAGTATAATGGTCGATTTTGTCTTACAAACTGATGACATCGACTAAGAAGCTGGTTGGTTTATAAAACTTTTTCCAGTTGATGACCACGATGGTGATCTTGTAATTTTCATTTTAAAAATGTGAATATATGGAATATGTGCCAATCAGATCACTTAGGGAACACATTTTGTGGCATAATGTCTTGTGCTTCAGCTACCGACTGAGAATACATTACTCTTGTACTGAATGCTCAGCAGAGGCTTTCTCCGCTCCACTGTAAAACTCTTTAGACACATTCTACTACAGTTTTTCTCTCTTTGTCGCTTTGGCACATTCCTCAGATCACAATTGACACTCTCAAAACTGCTTGTTCAACCTTCATGTGATCTAGTCACTTGTGCACAAGATAAAAGCAATTTATCATTGTTTTGGTCAAATTGCAATTGCTTTTGTACATACATGCAATTGATTATGTGCAACTGTCTGAATTGTCTTACCCCCCAAAACATCTAGGCATAAGTTCATTGAATAGGTCTTTAAACGCACAATGGATAAACTCATTGTCATAATCGGTCAAGCAAGTTTTCCATACCGTACATTCCAATTGTTCTTACAGATTGTTGTGAATTTGTCCAGAATTGATTAATTGCTCTCATGTGAATCTTGACTTCCATTAATGAAGGGGATTGTGTGAAACATTAGATCAACTAATGATCAACCGGATCAAACCTCTATGCAAAATAGCTGGGAGGTGCACCAAATGAATCTTCAATTGGCAAGCATATCTAAACAGAGCACAACACATAGTTTTGTGTTTTTCTTTCTGAATCACAGTGACACTGTAATTTGTTGAAAAAACCAAAATACTGTAACACTGAAGTTGACTTCTAAGTGTGAAACAATTAGGTGAGGCCGAAACCGAGTTTGGCGAATAGCCGCAGGGTGTTTCAAGCATGAATCAATCCAACATATCCACAAGACTAATAGAGTTGTCTACCACCAAATAAACACGAAGTGTATCAGCGGACATGGTGCCCAAGGCACGTTATGGATCTTTCTTTAAAGTTTACCACTCAAGGGACAGTATCAGACGTGCTGAGACAGGAAGAGAGGAAGGCGTGA
The DNA here is from genome assembly GCF_031162955.1 of Sander vitreus. Taxonomy (NCBI): domain Eukaryota; kingdom Metazoa; phylum Chordata; class Actinopteri; order Perciformes; family Percidae; genus Sander; species Sander vitreus. The sequence continues at coordinate 27,762,913 of NC_135857.1, read as the reverse complement.
GGTAGGGGTGGAGGCAAATGGAGGCAGGTGGGGGATGGGGTGTCAGAGAGTGGTTGGATTGCTCCCAGTTTTTTTTCATAGTGATCTTTGAATCTTGCTTTCACTTTTATGGCCTGAGAGAGTGAGTGTGTTGCCAGATTAAGAGTTGGAAGATGTGAAGTGAGGTGGAGATCGAATAGCCTCTTATGTTTTCAAATCTTGTTTCAATTGAAAGGACTTTTGCAAACGAAAAAAAAAAAAAAAGTTTTTAATGAAGCTAATCCATTTCAGTCTATGGGTGGAGTTTAAGACATCAGGGCTTAATTCAGATTGCCTTAATTCCATGTTGCTCTCTAAAGAGCCTAGTTGGCTGAAAGGGTTGTGTGCGTTTGTGTGGTCATGTATGTGTCTGTGCATTTGTGTGTGAGAGTTGTGCAATGCTACTAACATTCTTGTTCAATTTGTGCTGGATAATCATTTCTCTTGATTGTATACTCACTGGAGCACAACTCCAGTGAGTGGGTTGCCATATTGAGTTTTCTATTGATGGGACACTGATGGTAAAGTAATGACATGCAGCAGCAAGACACTGGGAGACACAACAAGAATAGTTCCTGAGTGTGGTCTATCATGGTGAGTACTTTCACATGGGGTGAGGTTCAACATTGACCCAAATGTTACAGGTAGCAGCTGTGAATGACTGCGCCAGGCATCTCAACTTTCTCTCGATGATTTCTGTGTTGTATTACATGTGAGACTGCCTAAAAAAAAACCTCTAAGCACTTGTGCAGTGGCACTGAAAATGATACCAAATTCAGACTACTAGATATCAGCACAACAATGGCCCAGCAACAGGCCCGGGGTGTCAGGAACCAATGTTGCTCATTTTAATCTCATGTGGGAATCTGGGACGCCTTTTGACTTTCTGTCAAAAAGACTGGCGTATTAGGAATGTTTGCCCTCTCGTCTGGTCTGACAACTTCTACGACATGTTTCATGACTTTGGCCACAGGAGCATAGAGCACAATTGTAAACACGGCAAAACCAAACAAAAACAATGAGCTAAGAGACGTTAAAACACTCCATAGAGATGTGGGGAACTGCATATTATGCACAACATTGATCAAATATATTGGCTTTTAATTCCAAATCAGGGATTCTTTAAGTAGACAGCAGCCAAAGTGAACCAGGAAGGAGAAAGCAGACAAGCTGAAAAGTAGACAGACAGACCGACAAAGGACAGACAGACAGACAAAGAGCAGACAGATAGACAGACAGACAAGAGCACAGTTACAGTGACATTTTCATGTACCAGAATTTGTTCCCCATTACCTCAGGCATCTTCAGACCTGTGGCTTCCCATCACTGGCATTCCAATCCCATTTGATTTAAAAAAAAAAAACAAATGAGCAAGTGTCCAAAGCTCCTTTCTTTCTGTCTCATTCTCTCTTAGCCTCTAGACAAAATCACAAAAGTGCCTCTTAAAACTCAGCACTGAGATGGTGGGTGGAAGAAAGAAAGATTGAGAGGCAGAGGAAAAAAGAGAAGTGAGACTTTATGGAGCATATTTAATTTTTAAACACTACTGACTCTCAAATTACTTAGATGGCAGTTAAACCTGCTCACTGTGAATGGTTTTATTTAGGGACATTTAAGTCCATAATTGTGATGCTTGATAATTAGTGTTTCCAGCAACTTGTTTTTGTGTGTACTTCATCAATTTTAGACTCTGAGTAAGTTAGCAAGTCCTCAGGTGCAAAACTCGTCACTCTTTTTGGGGGGCAAGAGCAATAATTAATAGGTAAAACAAACAACTCACCTCCCAGCATACAGTATGAATGACTTTCTTGTAAACATCACGGCCAAGTGTTGCAGAGCAATGGAGCTTTTTTTGTCTGGAGAAGCAGACGTGTACACAATTCAGATATATAATACAAAGCAGTCATAGCTGAACACACTGGGAGGTTGCTTCTTTGCCAAACTGACTCATTCTTGCATGCACACTCGCACTTTCTGAAAAATCGGAGAATAATTTCATGTAATTGAATCATGTCAAGGTTTATAATCCCAGCAGAGACCAGTCAGCACATACACGCAAGGTTACTATCACACAAACACACGCGTGCACGCACACGCACACACACACACACACACGAAAGTAAGAAAAAGAAGTGCATACAGTCTACTTGTAAGCACGTTCACCTGTTTGCCAGGCCAGCACTGAAACAGGTGTTGAATGACAGGATATATTCTTCTTCTACACTAAGTAGCAGCAAGTCAGAGCCGATTGAAGTCTTTGTTCCAGTCTTTGTCTTTGCGAATATAGGAGACCTAGCTGACTTTGCTGACACAACTTTCTTTTGTTTAACTGATTTAATGGCTGAAGTAGATTTACTTAAACAAACAGAAGTGCTGCAGAGAGGGCATCCTGCTGCTACAGAGAAACCACAAGGTTTAGCCTACATACCTGTTTTGGATGCCAGTGACATCAGAGACAGGATAAATTCAAATGGAAAATAAAAAAAGCCAGACTAAAATCTGTTTGTCTACTAAATATTGACCAAAATAAAAAGAATAATGTTGACTAAATTGAAAATAAAACTCACCTAATCTTAACATTAAAATGTTAACCATGAGAATGTTTTCGTTTTTGTTGGTTAGCTAATGGTGGTTTCTTCTGTGATCGTAGAAATGTGGGTTAGTGAGTTAAAGGTACCCTGTGCAGTGTATGGTAGTGCTACAGAGCAGTGGTTTTGTGAGTGGGTCCCCGATTTGCAATGCATTACATTTGCCTGACACCAATTTTAAGCTATGCCACTGATATACAGTTGGTGGCGGTACTGCACCATGAACATAGCAAGGCAACTAGTTAGTAGCTAGCTAGTCTATATCCACGACGTCCCACTTCTGGGATGGCTCCGTTGCCGATGGAAATTCTGCCGGATTTCACTGATTTAGGCCGGATGTCCGTTGCCTTGGACTTTCTTTGTGTTGGAATTTTAAACTCTGGTTGATTTCTGAGGACTATGGTTAACTGCTCCTCAGATCTCTGCAGGGTAAATCCAGACAGCTAGCTAGACTATCTGTCCAATCTGAGTTTTCTGTTGCGCGACTGAAATAACTTTTGAACGTACACGTTCCACCAAAGTTCCTTCCCGAGGCTATTTTGCAGTGGCACCGTGGCTCCGCTCGGCACTTAGCACTGCCCAAGTCGACTGGGATTGGTTTTAAGAAATGCCAATAAACCAAAGCACGTTTTTCTCCCATCCCAGAATGCTGTGTGGACTAGCCAGACCCTCCTCCGCAGCATTGTGGAGGTAGGTCTGGCAAGGTGAGTCTAGTAGCTAGCAAACATGAATGTAAACATGAGGAAGGAAAGGAAACTTGTTCAACATGTTTGTTAGACCTCAAGATTACACACAATGCATTTTGGAAAGAAACACTTACTATTGTAAGTAAAAGTTGTATAACCCCAGCAAAGCGCTTATCAGTCACTGTTCAATCCCGTGCATTTCTCTTGGTTAAGTGATATGCATCAAGTGTGTTTGAAGAGTAATTCTTTTGGCCAGCCAGGCAGAAAAAAAAACACCCAAAAGAAAAACATCACATTTCAAATAATATTTACAGTGAACATAAGATGCAAAATATTAGTGTCTTGGCTACACTTTGTAACATAAACATGGCTGAACTCAATGACCACCTGAGACAACAATTTCAAGTGTACAGGTATGTCATTTCTATGCAGTATGAAGTGTCTTTCAGTCATTTATTTCAAAAAAAAAATGTCTGTAATTACTTAAGGTGTTGCGTGTGATACACCTTGTGTGGCAGAACAGCAAAGCCAGTCTTTGTTGCCTGAAGAAAGTATGTTTACAGTCAACATCACGTCCTCAGCTAGCATTCTACATCTTCACTCCCTTAACTTGTCCACAGATCAAAGATAAATTACAATGCAACTCATCACAACATAGATATTAACTATAAGCCTAGAGATAACAGTTACCATAAAATGTGTTTCTCACTGAGGTTATCATACCAGTTTACCAGTGAGATGACATGGTGGCATGGCCTCATGGAGTTTGCTTATTAATCTCAAACTAACCAGTGTCGCAGGATTATATACAGTGCTATAAAAACAGGCTACCTCTCCTCTAGATGAGTCATTGTACATTTCCTACAAAGCTGGTAACAGGAGGGTAGAGAGCCCTTTGTGAACGTTGACAGTGTACCCGTCTGGCCCAGGGGATGTGCAGAATGATTTATTCAGTACCGACCAGCTGATAGAAAAACAACTCATTTACATTTGGTTTAAAAAGTTGGCTTAAGAGCTGGATATATAACCCATACTATTTACAAATGGAATAAAATATGGAATAGTGTAGAATTGTGATGTATAGGTGAACATGGAGAAGAAGCTCATGTCCAGTCTAAGACACTCCCAGCGTGGGCTGAAAATGTGGCTGCACTCTAAGGTGCTGGATAGTTTATGGCACATAGTGAAAACTGAAGTCACACAGGGAATGAGATGGAGTTTGTAGTGATGTCTGACCTCAGTCCCACCAAGTAAAACAGCATCAAACAGCTTATATCCACCTCAAGCTGTTGCTTCGTGCTGCTTCCCCAGTGTGTGTGTGTGTGTGTGTGTGTGTGTGTGTGTGTGTGTGTGTGTGTGTGTGTGTGTGTGTGTGTGTGTGTGTGTGTGTGTGTTGGCCTCAGGCTGTTACTGACAGAATAAAACAGAGACCAATTGGCTATGCGTGTCATATTACTGCAGATGGACAGCTATCTGTGTTATGCTGTTTGTGTGACTTGTATTAATCATGCTGCAGATAAATCTGTTAACACAGTTACATTACAATGACCCACCTCCCATTCATGTGGTCCTCATAAGGTAAACCATTACATTTCAGGATTCTTAGCCAGTGGGGGCCACAGGGGGTTCTAAAACACAAAAAACACACACAAAAAAACCTGCAGGCAAAAAGTAAACGTTTCAACTTTTGGAGAAACTGTAACAGTATTTTTCAGGTTACTCAATTTGGCCTTGTGCGCCAGTTTAAAACCCACCGTTTTGATAGAACTCGCACCCTGATTAGTCATTGAAAGTAAATGTTTTTTTAATCTGCCGATGCGGGCAGACAATTACTCGTAGGGCCCAGCATACGAGCAGCATTGCTAAATACTAGCACCATGGGGAACACAATTGAAACACAAACGGGCGACACACCCACTCCGTCTTACATGTTTGTTGCTCAAGGCTAGGGTTAAAGCTAGTGCAGACTTTCAAAATCGTTTTGAATTTTTGAAGTGCTTACACTAGACATTTTTCCCCAGACTGTTCAGCCCAGAAGCCTTAAAATTACATCCATATTGGACTAATTCACGTCAACTATTTACCTCCAATGCCAATGATCAGTGCCAATGCAGGAAGTAGTGTGTCTTACTTTCTTGCAGATGACGGGAGTTTTGATTATGGAAGATGCACATAAAACATTTAAATTAGCCAGTTAGTTGGAAAAAAAACTGGGAAATGAGAAAAGAAACTTTATTAGGATAAACTCCAGGATTGTAGCATCTGTATTTATTTATTTGAAAGTGCTATAGTATATAAAACTATTTAATGTGGTCCAGGGTTTTGCGGAATCACCCAGTATTGACGTTCCTGTCCAAAAGGGTTGAACTCTTATCAGATGAGGTGTACTGTTTGCAAGATGTTTTCAGTTGGCAAGATCTACAGTACAACTAGTACAAACACTTATAAAATTAAATTATTTTGTCCGGATGGTTTGGATACTAGTACTCCCATCTCAGACTCATAAGGTGCCGCAACTAAGGACATCCTGCATTTGGCAATGACACGCAGAACATGTTTGAAATCTGTAATGTTTGAAAACTGGGGCAGCTCATGACATTGTCAAGATGCATCTTGGAACTGCTCGAGCTGGACGACCTGTCGCGATAAGTGTTGCGTAAGTGAGTTTTTGCATAAGAGCTCAAAAATGTATGCGAGACAATTAATGGTTGTGTAGTGTTCGCTAGGCCTTTGGGTAAGATTAAGGTTTCAGTAAGGTAAGGGTTGGGGTTAGGCGTGCAGTGCTACAGCAGGGGGATGGTTAGAGTAAGTCTCCAGTGAATGATGAAGTCAGAGCCTGGGTGACAGAGAAACAGATTTAAAAGCAACAGAAGAAAAAGTTAATAAAGAGATGTAGAGGCAGACATGATAAAAGAAGGAAACACAGACGCAGGTGACAGAGAGGCAGTGTGTTCATCGGTTTTGTCTCTAAGCAGTCTGCAATTCATTTTCAAGGGTTTTGGAAAGACAGTGGCCTTCATTCATCAAACTACCAGACTGCTTGTTACACTGCTAAACTCAATATTCATCAATTTAGTCTGCTGGAGCCGTAAACAAAGATCTGACGTCTCTCTGCTCATTTCAAACACTATTTGCACTGCACGTGGAAGACTATTGGAATAACATAATGATAAAGATTACCTTCATGCTCTGTGACAAAATATACGTCTTTCAGGCCATATTTAACCACTGTGCCAACGATTTCTTCAAAGATCTCAAAACTCACACAATCAGTGTTTTTCATATTGAAATGATGAGCTCTAAAACTACATATATGTATGTTCTTTGCGCTACATTGGTTAAGACGGTTTCTTTAATCTGATGTGGAAAGATCTCTAATTATTATTATTATTTGGGATGTAAAGTTTAATAATCACAATCATTTAGAGAGTTAAGTGTTTTTGATGTTTGTCTGAAGACTGAAATTGACTGAATTTTCTTAAAGTGGTCACATTATTTATAACAGCAAAAGATTGGCATCTTATACATGTATGGTAGGCAGGTTATCTGATTCCGTCATTTAGAAACATGTTCCTATAGACAGTTACAAAATACAGAACCAGAAGCTATAGATTAGATTGGGGTGGCAGTCTCAGGCAGTGACCTCATTTAGGATCCTACCTGATGGTAGAAGCTCCTCCTGAGCCTCTCAGGGCTGGCCTGAAGTATCCGGTACCTTCTTCCTGACCTCAACAGGGAGAAAATGCCACTATCCAGCTGGTTGGGAACCTTAATGATTCTCCAAGCCTTATTCTTGCAGCTCCTGGTGTAAATATCCTTTAGGCAGGGTAGATGATGCTCACAGTGACAATGCTAACATGCTGATACTAAGCAGGTACAATGATAAACAATGCTCACTATCTAGCCTGTTAGCATGCCAGCATTAGCTACTTAATACTAAAGTGTTGGGCAAATTCAAACTTTGCTCAACTAAGGTATTACGAGTGATTCCGAGGGGAACATTTGTTGTCTAAACCAAATTTCATGGCAATCTATCTAATAGTTGTTGAGGCATTTCATTTAAAAACAACAAATGTCAACCACATGGTGACGCTAGAGTGAAAGTCAAAGGGTACATAATCTAAGAACCATGAATGTCTATACAATTTTGTGCCAATCCATCACAGGAACTGTGAATAAGGAGCAACTGACTATTGTTTGTTTGAATTAAAAAATGTGAACCCATCCTTTAAGATTTATCTTTTTATTCCCCCTGCCTTTAATGAATTCATTGTACAAAGTAAATGATCATATTTCACATGCATGAAATGCATTTTAATTGCTCTCAGGATTTATATATAGACTCAAACTGAATGAAGCTGTCAATGTGTTATTGATATTTCTTCACAGTCTTTACTGGAAAAATGTCTTAGTTATATCAATTGTTACAAAAATAAGCAAATAACACCGATTCTGGTACTAGATTTTAACAATGTGCATCGCTGAATGAGCCAAGACTTCCTGGAGCTGGTAGTCGCTCGGCTGCAGCTATCGGTTCTAGAGCTTCCAGATGGTCAGTCTGCTGCTGCTTCTACTGCCTGATCATGGTCTGAATTATTTATTTTCTCCAGTATGGATGGAGGTATGTGTTCCCATGGGTCCTGTTACACAAAAAGTAAAACAAAAAAATAGCCTGATCAAAAAATATTCTTTTGCAGGATATCCTGTGAATTCAAACATTTGATTTAAATAAAAAGAAGTAATTATCACCTTTTTTTATGAACAAGCCAGAAAATGACATACCCCAAATAAAATGGTTACTCCAGGGGTAGTCTCGTATTGGCAGGCCTATCCACAGGACTGTGTCAGCGCTGTGAAGATAGGTCTGGCTACATTGCTTATCTGGGATATGGTAAAAATTGTTAGTATTTCTTCAAACCAATCAAAATCAATCGTCCTTGGTGGCGCTAAGCCCTGAGTGCAGCGACAGTGCCCTTTGCAAAATAGATAATGGAGATAGCAGAGAGGGAAGGACATCCGGTGCGTCTCTCACGCATGTCAGGCTTTATCCCAGCACTGTATATCCAATGAGTCAGACTACTCCAAGGGTAACCTAGTGATACTAGTAAACCAAATTTACAGAAGCTCAAACAATACATTTTTCTTTTATTCTTATTTTTTAATTTAGATTTGTATTTTAGTGTTCTGTTTTGTATGTACTCCTTACACAAAAACGGTGATATTGGCATCTTAAAATGCCTTTACGCAAATTGAATTGTTAAGAATTGTGGTTTCAAACAATATTGTTTGCCAGTCCACTTTCATTTCCTGTAGACATAGGAAACGTATACACCCTGCTAGCTCAAAATATCCCTTTTTGTTCTTGTTGTTCAAATGTATATTTAATTTAAATTGCGAGCTGTGACAAGTTCTCATTTCACTCCGTCTTTTGATGTACACTGTATACTGCCTATCTTCTGTAGCCTGGGAAAACCCTGACGAAATTCTGGCAAATTTGAGATTTGCTCTGCAAGTCATTCTGGCCAAGAGCCCATTCAAGACCAATTCCAATTTTTCCAAATCGAGGCACCGATCACAACTGTTGAGGCGGGCTTTACACTTTTTGTTTACATTCAAGATGACGGCCACCGAAGCGCAGCAACCCGTTGATGCCGCTGTCGCTCGTCCGTTGGTGACGCCCCTTTGGAAATGGACTGTGAATGAAGCTTGCCCAGACCCACTCCCAGTTATAACTGAGAAGATTCTGGTGTCAACCAGGCTATGTCTTCTGGTGATCTCAGCCTGTTTCTGTTTATTGTCTGCTTTAAAACCTGTACAGCATATGAAAACCTCTGACCTTTTTGAAACTTGGTTTGGAAATAGAAAAACTCCCCAAACAAACCCTTTTACTGTAATGGGAAGAAACCTCAGGAAGGGCAACCCTCTCCCAGGATGGACAGATGTGAAATAGATGTCGTGTGTACAGAATAGACCAGAAATTATAATATACTTCATATGACAAATAGATTCATAGAATGTGATACATATGTGACTTATAGATATCTAACAAAAGGGTTCAGTGTTGCACAAGTGGAGTTTCCACTGAACCCGATTGTTACAATCACAGAACATCGCTGGCATGTACTCCATTGCAAATGCTCTATTTGTCCGACAATATTTTTTTGTGATCTTTGATTCACATCAAAAACCACAAATAGTTCTCGGGTATTTGTGAGTTCTCCACATGGTGCAAGGAGGAGGAGGTGGAAGCCTCAGAGAGGGCAAGTTTGACTAGCATTGCATTGCATTTATAACATGCATATTAAAACACACAGACAGAAAAATGTAAGTACCGAGGCCGAAACAAACAACATGAAATGCTTTAGCAGGGTGTAGCTTCACATGGAACATGCACAAAGAGTACTAATATACTTACACAATGTGCATATGCACAAACACACTCACAAACCAAGAATGAACAAATTAACTTGTGAAGAAGACAAGTAGAGGAAAACAGTGAAAATTAAAAATAATATTAATGTGTGTTTCTTTGTATTGAGGGATATGAGCAGACCATATATGAAACTAAGACCTGTCAATAAAGGAATGTAATGATATAAATAAAACTTGCTAAAAGCAGCAGCATCCTCAGCTGCTAGACATGTGGTTAGAGTTAAAGGGAAGGCTTTTTAATTGGTTTACCACATATGAGCCACTTGTGAGCGAGACAGGAACAAAGCCTGAAGGGATAATAGCATCCAAAACAAGGTTAAATATTTCTCTTTATTTTTAAAATACAAATTTCTTTGTTAGGTGGGCTCCCCTTTTCTCTTTTGGGATGCTCAGGTAAAAAGTCAGCATCCTCATGAGTTGACGATCAATGTGGAAGACAAATAATAAAGAAATAGTATTGTTTTTGTATTGTAGAGCTAACTAATCCTTGTCAGATACATTATGAAAAGAGTATGATCTAACATTTCTCCTTATTTTATTCTAACCCCATTAACTTGTTAATGCTAGCTTAGCTACTTGGACAAACAAGACAGATGTTTGTTTTATGTTTTATTGTTCGTGTTTCACCATTAGTGTTACAAGCTTAAAGGCTTTTAGAATCAACACTATGTGTTTGGCTCTCCGGTAGCACTGTTGTTTAAATATCTATCTATAAATTGCAGGAACGTCTGTCTGTCTGGCTGTCTGTCTGTCTGCCTGCCTGTCTCTCTGTCTGTTATGGGCATATCTCTCGAACCGTTAGTCCGATGGATTTCAAACTTGACAGGTGTCTTGCTACGGGCACGAGTAAGTGCAGTGCCAAGTTGATGTTGTTTGGATTAGAAATGCAAAAGATATCGTTAAATATATAGGTAAAAGAAGCACACATTGGCTTTTGCCGCTCTAGCCGCTGGCCATTCCCCCTCTGTGAGCAGGACCAGAGACAGAGAGCAGCGGAGCTTTGGCAGCTAAAATGTGACATACACCTTAGGCCCACAAAAATGTACAAAGTAGCAAAAGTACTTTGGACTGTCATTGACTTAACAAGTGGCAGACAGAGCGTGATGCCACTTATAGGCAGGTTATCTATCTAATAAAGCGAGACGTATCTGTATGTATATGTATTTGGAGGCGTGTTTGGGGGGAAGGTAACGCAGACGACGAAGAGATTATTCCTCCACAGCGCTGTGCAATGAATCTGAAACGGGCAGACATCAGTTTTCATCAGACTAGTCTAGGCCTACTGCTAACTTTCAACACTAATAACATTACCATCGCCAAAATACCTCCGTGAATCAAAGCCATACTTCAACATTAACCGTTAAGCCCCTAAACCTGTATGGAAATGAGCACCTCTGCTGAAGTGTTACATTTGTTAACGATCATACGACACGAGAAGTCTCTCTCTCTCTCTCTCTCTCTCTCTCTCTCTCTCTCTGCGTGTGTGTACACACACACAAACGGTCCGGTTCTGGTGGTTGATGAACGCAGATATCTGCTGATTAGCTCTCATAACGGGGTGGCGCACTGCCATGAGTCCATGACGCGAATGTCTGATTACTCCACATTGTCATTGTGATATTTTGTGATTACATTCTGAATCTGCAGCGTTCTCTGTCAGGTAAATATAGAAGTACAATGCCTTCCTATGATGTAGACGTAGACTACACTGTAAGTCAGTAGTAGGCTATACAGTGGAGTTGCATATTAAGTGGTTTGGGGTCCTTCTGTAAGTAATTTTGGGGTACAATTTGGTTTTGAAGAATTCTACAAGCAACAATACCAAAGGCCAAGCAATCGGCCCGTTCCAAACAAGCACATTTTCAACGGGCTCTGCACTAGTTGGGAATAATGACGCATATCTTCAGACAGTCTCTCCTGTAAGGCATTCATATATTGCTCTTGGCACATCAGTGACAGACATAGTTGTGTCAAGAATTAAAAAAAGAATGCTTGAGTGAGAAGTTTGAAGGCCTGGACTCACCAGGATTTAAAATGGTAACGTTTCATGGCGAAAGCAATTCATTCCAGAAGGCTTAAGGAAAAGAAATTCATTCATGTTCCAAAGCTACTTAACCATCCGGCAAGCACTTCTGATGGAGAATGCTGGTGCCTTGGGTTAAGTTACTACTGTAACTTCTGGTTACTACTGTAACTTAACATAGTTCAGTTTTTTCCGTAAAGTAAAAAAAAAACATACTTTAATTTTGGAAATGGACATTAAACCACATTAAGTGTCCCATCCGGAAAAAAAACAAAAAGCTTGCTGATATAATTCCTGGAAAGGGCAGTGTTATGATAAGCTTCATTTGTCCCAGTAAAATGAAAAGCTGAACTTTGACAGGTCTGGTAAAGTTTGATTATGGAAACCATTTCCCAGCACAGTGAAAATGCCTGACATATTAGGATTTCACCACTGCCATTACAGTCTGTATAAGCTTTGTCAGACCGTGACGTCTTTTCTCATTGAAGATATATGGCATCAGTATGTTTTCTACCACTCCACGTCAATTGCTTTGCCCTTTACTGGACTAAAGACAATGGTGTGTCTTGGAAAACCTCCACCTTTGGTAAAATGACACAGGTTGTGTGAGCACAAGGAGAAATAGGCTCAATTATCTGCATTTGAAAAGTCAAAACAAAATATAGATAAAATAGAAAACTAAATAGGTCAATATCTTGTCTCTGCAATCCACCTCTGATAATGCTGACTCAGTCAAGTAGCCCTTCATTGATATAGATATTCCCTCCTGGTCTGGTTGACAATGATATAGGCTGTTCTTTTTTTAAAGATTACCTTTTGGGCTTTTTCCACCTTTAATTTGACAGGACAGTTGGGTGAGACATGCAGGAAATCGTCACAGGTGGGACTCAAACTCTGGTCCTCGGCATCGAGGCATAAACCTCTCAGTATATGTGTGCCTGCTCTACCACTGAGCCAACCCGACCACAGATATAGGCTATTCTTTAGTATAAAAGTTTATTCTTGACCAAAAAAAATAATCTTACACTTACAAGCAGTCTCCATCTACAGAAGGAGTTCGCTCGGTTCAATTTAGTCAAATGACAGAAGTTAGTCTGAGAATGGGGGTTACCATTTTATACCAAAGGAAGGTTGTGAGATCCAGAAAAGGCTTGTAAATTAAGTTATTTTTGTTGAATTGTTGTTTTGATTAAAGACTGAGAAAATAGGCAAAGTGGTTGTATACCATTTAGATTATATATATATATATATATATATATATATATATATATATATATATATATATATATATAGAGAGAGAGACTATATAGACTATATCTGGTGTGGGGCACCACAGGGAAGATGGTAGAATTAAAAAAACAGGAAAAAGATGTTATAAAAATCAGCTGATGAACTGTTTAAAAAAGTTATGAAATGTTAAATTTATATCCTACATGGGCAATGCATCTTGGGATCCAATTTTTTCTAATGTTATATGGATAACATGAAATAATGTAGCTAATTAATTGTTTATGAAATGTTTTAAAAGTTGGCATATGAACTATAATAAAAAGAATACAATGCAAAATGTTACCCTAAATGGGCAATGTATCTCAGGAGATACAGAGTGTAACTTAGAAAATAAAGATCATATTCTTTTTTTAAAAGCATGTAGTTGGGTCATTTTAGTCTAGATACATTAAAAAATAGCAATGCATAATTTTTAGTACGGAAGTACAAAAAACTGCCAGTGCAGGAAAGAAAAGTTTTTTACATATATAAAATAAAAAATGAAATTGATTTTAGAAAATACTTGAAAAATTTTTTTCTACATTGAAAACAGGGTTGTTAAGGACTGGTAGATAAAAAGAAGAAGAAAATAACTAAAATCACTTTATAAAAAGAGATTTCTTTCTATGTAATACTTTTTTTACACATGATCTACCAAAAAAGGTGGTATTGATTTCTACAAAAGCCAAATATACTGCAATGGAATACAATGTTTTTGGATTATAAATAGTTGTCAGTATGATAAACATTATGCCAATGTAGTTTTAAAATTATTATAACATTATGGTTTTTCAGAAATTTGTTTTAGATGTGTTCAATGGCAATATGGTGACTAATCAGAATCTAGGGTGATCCTGCTAATGCTGGTAATTTGACAGTCAGAACTAAGTACAGTAACAGATGTGGACATTGGCCACCTCACTTTGATTATTTAATTCATCCATTTTTAACAAAAATGTTTTATATCATTTCTGTTTAATTTCTCAGGTTTTACACATTTCTTATGTCCACAAAAAGAGATAAAAAATTTATTTTTTAAGATTATTTTTTGGGCTTTAATGCCTTTCATTCATAGGACAGCTGTAGACAGGAAAGGGGGGGGGGGGGAGAGAGAGAGAGGGGGGACGACATGCTGCAAAGGGCCACAGGTTGGAATCGAATCTGGGCTGCTGTGGTAAGGACTGAGCCTTGGTACATGGGGCGCACGCTCTACCAGGTGAGCTACCAGGGCACCCCTTAAGTGCACTTTTACTGTAAATTGACAGCTCAACTGTTTGAGGCTGATAATTAAAAAGGATTGTGTTAGTTGAAATAAAAAGAACTAGTGACTAGCTTGAGTAAATGTACTTTACTTTCCACCACTGTAAGCCAGCAGGGTGAAAAAACAGACTCTGTCCCTGACTACAGACGGGCCGCTGGAGGACGTCAGATAAGAAATCCAAAAAGAGGATTAGAAATAGTGAACTGTAGTGAGCTTTTTATCCAGCCAGACTGATCCGTCATGTCAACACAGACCATGTGAAAAGGAGTAATCTGGCCCAGAGCTGGACGGTCACAGCTGAGCGGCTCCTGTCACAAAAGGTGCTGGCCTACCTGAGTCTCACACACACACACACACACACACACACACACACACACACACACACACACACACACACACACACACACACACACACACACACACACACACAAAGAGAGAGCTGAACGGCTTTTAGCACTGTCACTGCTCTGGCCTCTTTCTCTCATTGACCTCCATTCTCCAATTACTATTTCCAGGAATGTGCCAATTCAGTTGTGCAACACACTTAATCACTTACTCAGTGTTTGAATTAGATAACTAGTTTATTGACTCTAGGAAGTGGAGCATCCCATATAATATAATGCTAACTTTCCTTAAGTAGCTCTGAATTATACTCTGAATATCTAAAATACTATTTGAAAAACATATGTTGGAGACACAGACATACACAGGCATGATCCTTTTTTGTCTTTTATGTGAAGACATGCACACACATAAACAGCTTATTAAAGATACATTATCATCATTCCATCCCATTGCTTTGTTGTCAGCTGTCTAATTTGCCATTCTGTAGGTGTGTTTACCCCTGGTGGCCTTATCTGTCACACTCTGAGGCTTCCAGCAAACAAGCTTTTTTATTACGGCTGGTGGTGGATTGCATTAGCCTTAATATGGATGTGAAAAACGCTGTTTTTATGCATTCAATAGAAGAATACAAGAGAGTCGAAGCAAAAGAATATGAGGTTTATATTTGAATATTTCAGGGCTGAGTCTAGTATTAACAACACTTGTCTAACACCACATACTTTTCCATCTCTTATATTTTGACTCGTCCTGGTCTCAGTCACAGTTGGATGTTGACTTGTTCACCCCTATAAAAAACAAAAATGTGATGTGATCACGAGCTTTGGGTAGAGACTGAACATTTTTTTAATTTCAGATACAAGTGAATGCTTATTTTCTTTTTGCATGATGTTTTGAGTTGTCCAATGATGTAAATGCTGCTCCTCTGCGTTAAAATGAGCCAGTTGAAGTGGTTTGGGCATCTGATCAAGATAGCTCCTGTTCACCTCTTTGCGGAGTTTTTCTGGCCATTATCAAATAGGAGAAGGGCACCAAGGCAGACCCAGAACACACTGGAGACGTTAGATCCCACGTGGCCCGGGAAGGCCTGAGGATACCCCAGTAGAAGCTGGAGGATGTGGAAGATTTTTTTTTTTTAGCCTGCTGCCATCACAACTCGGATCCGGATAACTAGTGTAAAATAGATATGTTGGTCATCAGTGTTTCTGCTTTTCATGCACCTCCAGTCATTTTTCATTGAGAGGAAGTAGAGCTATCATGAGATTTATGAATGAGAGCCCTTGTTTCTCCTTGAAGAGAGCAGATCCTCAAAACTTGGGGGTTAAACTACAAAGCCTGGCACTTACAACCAAGATTTACACAAAGCAAGTCTGTTCTAATGATTAACCTACTCACACACATATTGTGTTAAAGTGGAGAACATCTTTGTGTGTGTTTTTGTAGAGTTCATCCCAGGTTAAACTCCCTGCTGACAGCTATAGGCTCCCTGTATGTGTTTCACAGCGCTCCAAAAGAACTTTAAACACTTCACTTTCTCAGAATCAAGTGTCTGGAGCGTAATTATATCAAGCATGGGTATGACCTCGGGAAGAGATATCCTTTGCCCGGGGCCAATAGTTCATATCTTGAAATCTAACTGGTTACGTCTGATCATCTCAAAGTTTGAAAGGCCCCAGCCACACAGAGCCGTGTGCAGAAGCAGTTTTCTGTCCGCTGAGCCACTTTGGATTCACCTCAGGTCAATGTAGCCTACTTTTTCTGACTTTTATTCCAAGACATAATCTTTCAAATGTGAATCTACTCTCATATGAGTGTATCATATTATATCTGTTATATTATATAATATTAATGATCTGTTCAGCAATGATTTTGTCAACAGCTCGTGACACTAGAGATGAAAACTCAGGGGATCGCCACAGTCATCAGGATACGTCATCAGGATATCTACCATCCAGTAGATACGTGAAAACGTATCACTTGTTGGCCCTGGATGAAAAGTTAGAAGCTCTTCAAAGTTATTAGGCTTAATTCTTTGGGTACACTGGGTATCTGGTAGTCGCCATGAATGCCTGTCAATTTTATGGCAACCCATCGGATTGGATAGTTGTCTGGACTAACTGTGGAACGACAGAGAGACATCCCCATCCAAAAAGCCGTGCTGCTAGTATCAAAACTAAAAGGAGTGTTTAATGTTATAACACACCTTGCAACCCTTGTGCCTTGTAACTTACCTCAGTATATGGGACAATGCAATAATGAATACGCACATTACATGTACAGTACATTATAAACAATACAGAATAGGAAATTATAAGACATAAACTAAACATTTATACACTATCATTTCATACAACAACTCAATAACAAAATAAACACCTCAGACAAGGACAGACACAGACAGGACAGCTCCACCAGTGCAGTCATAGGGCATTCCATACATTAATGTTTAACACTTATTTAAGACAGGGACACCGACATGCTATCATCACTTAACGTCCGTTTCATCCTCTCAGAAACATCAGTGATATTATGGGAATGGTTTTCAAATAAAAAACAAACACAATTGCCACAGTATCTATACAGTGTCTATATACTGCCAATGGATAGGACCAACAGAAATGAATTCATAAAACATTTAATTATTTGCTCTAATAAAAAAATAGAAGTTAATAATCAACATCCAGTGGTGTGGTGGAGGATCAATCCACCTGGACTTAGGTAGGCCTAACTCAGTCACCACACATTTCCTATTGATAGGCTAGTTATTTAGCCTTTTGTTCACCTTTTATCTATGTGCATAAGCTTTCAAACTAAATGTGAGAAACATATTTACATGAAAAGCTTTAAACAACTCAGAGGGCATAATTCCTTCTGACTTGATTGACACTTGTTCCAGATGGGAGGGTCAATTCTACTTCAGACCACCTAAGTCCCGCCTCACAGTGTGTATCTTGCTGGGGAGTTGAGAGGCTATAAAATGAAGGAACTTACTGTAACCGGGACGCATTCTGTAGTTAGAGTTCCCTTTGTGAACTCCCATACAGAAACTAAAGTCAGTCCAATGCTTTAATCACTGTCCAACACACAGAGAGACATCGCTGTCGATTTCCTCTCAGTTTCAAGCTGAAAACGTTTCATCAAGTCGCCGGGTAGAGACAGCCGAGCCATGGCAGGGGACGGGTCGGACCAGCGGGCGCTGCAGTATGAACAAACTCTGGTAAGTTTGTCTTGTTGCCAGTCTGAACTTTGTTCACTGGGCACACAGTACGTGCAGTCTCCTGGCATTAAGAGGGAAGCCAGACTCCACTGACAAATCGTTAAACGTAACGCTGTAGGCTACATGATAGCGAGCAGTGTGAATTGTGGCCAAAAGTTACGATTTAAATGAAATAAATGCGTGTTGGTGAAATATGCGTATGCCGAATTAAACAGCGTATCTCTGTAATTCGGGATTTTTTTTGCCGAGTACCAAGGGTCAACTATAAATTGTCAGATTTCAAGCGAAGTTCAACCCCCTTGTACACTCACGTCAAAGTGACCGAGGCTTGTGTTGTCGAACGCGGCTGTGGAAGTGGTGACATTGTAACTAAGGAAACGTTTCTATTTTGTCTTAGTCCTCAACGCTGAATGTCTTTAGCTACTATGTATTGTTACAACAGTAAAGGGGCTTATTATCATAGCATCTGGATTTCGCAATCCTGATTCATGTATAGTCTTGTCTCCTGTATGGCGAGATATTGGCCAAACTCTTATTGTCAAAATTCCATGCGCTTTAAGAAAACCTGTGTAAGTGTAATGTCTGGATCGCATATTAGAAAATGACTTTATGTCTGTGTTGAATTTAAAAAATGTGCTGACATATTCGGCATAATTTCTTTTCATAAAACATTTATTTATGTAACAAAAATATCTTAACTTTCCCAGCCATGTTGCCTTCTCCACACACCGTCTTGGTCCAACCAAAAGACACCATGGTGGGCGGGAGCGAGCAGTGTAAAAGTTTTAAAAGTTGACATTTTAGGAAATTAAATACTGATTGGTGTTTAATAGGTAAGCCGAATTTCCCATATACTCTTAAGGGTTTGTAAAAGGCCTGGAGTCATTTTTTTTAAGATGTGCATATTTGTCAAAAAGAAAATTAACTCTCCCGTAACAGATTTTTGAATGGAATTTTGCTTATTAATATTTGCATTCAGAAGCCTGATCTGTCTGCCATCATAAATGAAATACCTCGCCTACTACATGCAAGACGATGAAGTCATCATCACACAAACAGTACAATAGCGTTGGGGTTACTGTATGTGTCAGGAGCTCAGTATGTGTCGGCTGCGTTGCCACCATCTAACAATAGATCAATTCATTGCTGTTATAGCTTGGGTGCTGTTATAGCTTGGGTGCTGTGAAAAGCTGCTGTGTACATTTGCATGCATAATTTGTTGTATGAGATGCATCTGATAGTCGTGCAGGTGTCCAGTGCTATGCTGGCTAACCTTTTATGCAGGGTACCCGAGTGTGAACAGTGATTGAATTTGAGCTTAAACTTTATAAGTTACTGTATGCCTCATAACTTTTTACCTAAGGTAATTCATTGTTTTTTTTTTAGCATACATAACAAGCAGGCAGTTGTTGAGATTCATACATGGGGTTTGCACGCTGTTTAGAAGAAGTATCAGTTGAACATTTGCATGACACAGGCCCTCAAACGGACAGAGATCAGAGCTCATAACAATTTTGCCCTTGGGATCTCCACACGGGCTGTTTTTAATATTAAGCAATACATTATAAACACAAATTGGGAGAGATGGGAACAGTGGTGAGGGGGAAAACAATTGATTACATTTTCATTTTTAGAGAAATTACACTATTCATCATTTTGCTCCTTCTAAAGGACCCAATGAGGTTCCTAGATCCCACTTTGAGGAGCACAGATTTGCAGCGTGCCCTTCATGATGATTGTGTGTGTGTGTGTGTGTTTTTCCTGACAAACTTCTGTCAAGCCTAAAGAATCTGCTATTTGAAGAGACAAGTTTTATAGGCCAACTGCACCCATTCAGTGGCAGCGAGGCTTTAAATTAACAACTGTTAACACTTCTTTGGGCCTCTGTTTCCTTCTCTTGAAAAAGTTTCTTTGTAAAGAGTCCCCCCTTCCTACCCCACCTGTGCTGTTAATCTGTGTGTGTGTGTGTTTTTTGTGTGAGAGATAACACAACGTGCGACCCGCTGATTCAGCGCTGGACACTCTGTCACCCTGGCAGGGTCTCGTGCTCGGCCCTGCGGCTCTCTGAAAGGAACGTGCAAGCAGCTCTCTGTGCAAAAAATCCATCCATCCACACCACCTCGTCTGTTAATCTCAGCTCACCCTGCTGTGCTTGGGTGATTGTTACATGAACATGATTGTGGAAGCATCTAAATGGAATCAAATAAAAATAGCTACAGTGTGAGAATAACCTCTTTTAACATCAACGAGTTCTCTCTTTGCCCCCCATCTCCCCGCCGTGGGTTGTAGTAACATGGTGTCTTTGTGTGATATTGGCAGCCATGGTGGTTGTGTGGGTTTGTTGTGGGCAGTGGATGCTCAAAGAGGCCAGTGTAGTTTGGCTGGGAGAGAGGCTGAAAGGCTGGCTACAGAAATGTTGGCAGGGCTTAAAGTAAGGAGCACTTGCAAAATAAAATCAGCCTCAACATATTGTTTGTTAACATCTGACTGATGTATCAGTTTGTATTTGTATAAAGCTGATTTAAGTTGATTTCTGCTAGTACTTGAAGTCAGATTTGTGCTTCTCTGTGTATATGATGGACTGTATGATGTTCGAGTATTTAAGCAAAATTACATAATGCATACATTTGGCAAATGTTTACCATCATTATTCTCTTGGGTTTCCGTGTCCCGGGATCATTTGAACACTGTTTCAGAGGCTTTTTCTGGAATTATGAATTTTGGAATCAGAATTGTTTGGCTTTGAAATTAGTCACTTAAAGAGCCCCAAATATCAGCAAACGGCAGCTACAATGAAAACATTTTTATTGTTGTCCTAAACAAAGAATGTAAGTGGAAATTTAAGAGGCTTGGCACAAGTTAAAAGGTACCACTCATTCAGGCCCTAAAACACTCAATGTTGGAAGGTCATTGCAAATCACAGTCGCTAGATCATTTATCTGTGAACCATTAGTTGCAAACTGCTGTATTCATGATAATAACTATACAACACAAAATTAAATTTTTTTCTGACGAGCATAAAAATGGAAAACAATAGCTAAACGGGTTCCAGTTTTGGTGGGGACTTAAGGTTAGCATAAATTCTATGTTATGTCAACACAGGTGTGTTTATGTTTCTGTTACATAAGATAAAATAAGATAAGATAATCCTTTTATTGATCCCCAGAGGGAAAATTCAGGTGTTGTTGCCGCAGCACAAGACAGATAGAGAAGTACAAAAAAGTAATGAAATAAAAACGAACAATAAATAAAATAAGAGTAGTAGGAAAAGAGTAAAAGAAAATTGACTATACAAGAGCAATTAAAAACAAGTTACCAGTAAAGTGGTAAGTTAAAGTGACATTTACGAGATAAAGTGACACGGTATAGGGTTAGGTGATATCTTTATGTCATTAGAAAGTAAACGGACTGTCTTGTGATCAAAGGTAAAGTTTTATCAGGTGTTGAACAGCAATAGTTGCGAGAGTGGGAGGCTAATATTTATGACATTTTATGTAGTGTGACAGGAATGTTCCAAAGCAATAAAAAAACAATACTGCAAGTCAAGCCGGCTTCAATTTGATTGCAAAACTGTGTGCACACGACACTTTTTTAACAGTACATAAGAACTAGAGGATGGATACCTGAACCGAGCCCGACGGGACCCGACGGGCCGGGCTGGGTTCGGACAGATATTTAGAAATGATTTTCGGGTTTGGGTCGGGCTTGATCACATCAGCGCAATAAGGCATTGAACATTTTAAAGTGCCCGTATTATGTAAAAAACACTTTTTCTGGGATTTGGGGTGTTCTTTTGTGTCTCTGGTGCTTCCACACGCATACCTACTTCGAAAAAAATCCATCCATGGTGTTTTGAGTGAGATACGGTTTCTGAATGTGTCCTGTCTTCAGTCTCTGGGTGAGCTGTTCAAAATCGGCACGGCTTGTGACGTCACAAGTCGAAACGAGCTGGCTGACCGCAACCGTTAGCTCGTAGCGTTAGCATGCTAACGCTAATGCTAACGCTAGCATGCTACCTCGTTCTCAATAGCAAAGCACTGCTACAACACACACAAGTTCACCATAATATACAAAAGAACTACTTACATGTGCGCCCTCATTTAGAAGTCTCCCAGCTAATCCTGCCTTGTAACTGACCGAAGAAACAGCCTTTCTTTTACTGTCTATAGAGCTAGCTAGCTGACATGATCTACATCTGAGCTACTGCATGTGCGAGTGCAATCAAAGATAGTACAGAAGAAGAAAAGAGGTCTCACTCTGTAGCTAAAACGGAGACCAGCTGAAAAGAGGATCTGCAGCAGTGAGAGAGAGCTGTGCAGTACAACAAAAACATGGTGTTTTTTGAAAATTAAACCTATTCTGGTACAACCTCAAAATACAATTATGAACCTGAAAATGAGCATAACATGGGCGCTTTAGATTTAAAACAGCTTATTATGTAGGTGCACACCTGTGTTAACGTGCGCTTGTTGCCCCATGTGCGCTGCTGCGCTCATCTGTTGATAGAGATGTACCAGCGTTTTAGGCAGTATTGGAGCCGATACCGATATCGGTATCGGCTCCAATACTGCCTAAAACGCTGGTATCGGTATCGGAAAGTACTGGAGTTTATGCACCGATCTGATTCCACGTAATAAAGCCCTAAAGAAAAACTACGTTAAAGTAGTTTATTTATGTTCTTTTTCCGTTTATAACTGACTGTCGAACTGCAGAATAAAAGAACGTTCTGTGGCATTCATGTTTCACAAAGAGTTTAACCTGAGCCAGACCGACAACAAAGAGAGAAATCATATCACATCCATACAGGGATAGTAGTATACAGTTGTTAAAACATAATAAAATATATGACACACTGGTATCGGATCAGTACTCGGTATCGGCCGATACGCAAGTTCAGGTATCAGAATCGTTATTGGGAAGCAAAAAATGGTATCGGACCATCTCTATCTGTTGACATTTCCGAATTCCTTCCTACAGATGCTTAATAAAAGCAGGCTTTCCACACAAACAAAAATATGTGTCATTAGTATGAGAAGAAAATTAGATTTTAACTGTCGGGCTCGGACATAAATATCTTAATGCCTCATGGCAGAGCATCCGCCATGAGAGTAGATGTATTGGGTAATGTTACGTATAGCTTAA
Source organism: Sander vitreus (assembly GCF_031162955.1). Classification (NCBI taxonomy): domain Eukaryota; kingdom Metazoa; phylum Chordata; class Actinopteri; order Perciformes; family Percidae; genus Sander; species Sander vitreus. The sequence goes on along the minus strand of NC_135857.1, from coordinate 27,739,935 downwards.
ACTTACAAACGTAATTTAGGCTATAAAGTAACGACAATGCTAATTTAGCTAACTTTAGCTATCAACATTACCAGTCTGTGGTAAGAAAAGACTAGGATTGTCACTATTTGTTATAAATCGACCTGTGATTAGGAATATGAGATAACCACAGTCAGCTTATGTCATTCAGTTGTACGGCCAGGGATACAGCAGTGCACAGAACCCCAATGGTTACCACGCGTAGAGGACCTAGCGTTTACTCATGGAGCGCTTGTCAGCTTGTCTATTCACATGAGGAGCGAAGTGAGACCCTGTGGACCCGAGCGGGTATGCAGGAGAAGTGTCGCTAACTGTCTGAAAAGACCTTTATGTGGAATCACAGCATTTTATCAGATTGAGCCAATTGTCTCTAAGATTAAGAGTGCTGTTTACTGTGTACTTGTTATTGTTATTACCAGGCCGTGTGAATGTGCTGGGTGATGGTGTGTTCGCAAGGTGACATGGTCTGTCTGGAGGATTATCGCCAACATTGCATTTGTCCCCTCTGCATGTTTTATGTGTTGAGTGTGTGGAGGCTGTTCAGCAGCTCTGATAAGAGTCATAAGGTGAGAGATAAGGTGATCAGCAAATACCGAGTTAAAGCACAACCACAACCACAAACTCTGGCTGTGTTTACAGGTGGATCCCATTATGACACTTAGAAGCTGCAACAATTCCATGATTTAATTCCATGTTTTACTTCGAAGCTAACAGCTCTTAAAATGACACAACTGCTGTGACTTGCAGCAGTTGGTACAGGCTATTTTATATGAAACAAAGTTATGGTCAGGCATATTTTTCTGTCAGCAGGACTTCTGGTTTTTGATCGGCAATGTGCTAATATTCTAGGGAAGTGAAAGTGTTGGGTGCAGAAGTATGGAAACATAATCATTTGCGAGTACATATTTCCCCATGTTTGTGTGGGCGTGTGTGTGTGTTGTGGCCATCTGTCTTGCTGTGACACCGAGTAATTTGTAACCCTGTGTTATTGGCCTTGCTGTGATAATTAGGCTTTATGTAGCCGCGGCCACGTCCGTTTGATGTCTGCTCGCTTGCAGGCGTAGTTGAAAATGTTCCTATTTCTTGCCCTCTCCACACATTTCACTTCATTACACCTTGTGGAGAAAGTCAAAAGTCTTTTTGCAAGACAGGTCAACAACTACTTGACCCCTGCTTTTAGTTGTGGAGAAAGGGGTGCTTGCATAACATCTGTTCAAAAGGTTGTGAAAAGGCTGGCTTTTGCTGCAGATAAGCATCGTTTATTTATTTTTTTTCTTCGCCAAAATGACAAATCCAGCTCTATTTAGTCACTGGACAAACGGGCATGATGGATTATCTAAGTCTGGACTCGATGTGTTGAGGGATCTTGAGGAACTGTTCATAATAACTGACTTTGGCCAACACCCGACAAGACAGAAGAAATGTTGACAGTCCGCAAGTAAAACCAAAGGTGGAATGTGTTTGGTTGACTTGCTTTTGTTCTAGGATGCATTGATCACACAGGCCTGGGTCGTGCTTATGATTAACCACTAAGAGATAGAGAGAGAATAGTCTTGTCAATAGATGACAACAGATAAGCTAATTTCAAGTGTTGGGGCATGTCTCTTGATGAGTGGCATACAATTAACTCTTCCCCTTGTTATGTCCTTAACAAATATGGATTAGAGAATAGATGTAAAACAGACTTCTACGACAAGTAGATGTTGGTTCAGTGATAACCCTTAATAGTGCTGGTTAATAGATGAGTACTCAGCAGTGCAGGTCAATACAGGGCTTAAATGCAGAGCAGAGTAGAAAATGAGATACATCATGAAACACACCTAGTACTTAAAGTAGGGGTGGGAAAAAAGTATTGAAAATTGTATGTATTGTGATATATATATTTTTTTTTACGACGATTTTTAAAATTGATTATTTCCCTTAGAATCAATATATTGTTTATTTATTTTTTTACCAATGATTCACCTTAATATTTTCTGTTCATATAGTACCACTGACGACGACATCATATCCGTTTTCAGCTAAACAGAGCGAAAGCAGAAAATGCAGAAAATACACGTTATGTACTTCTTTACAAATGAAATATGTCAGACTGACTGACTGAGATATGATGTGCATTCTTCTTAGAAAACAATTGGTGTTTAGAAATGTCTCATGATATATCGTCTCTAGAAGTGTATTATTTATCTTTTGTTGAAGAAGGAAAAGAAAATCGCAATACTCAATACTATCGAATCACAATACTACTAGAATCGCAATAAATGAAAATCGCAATACAAATCGAATCGGCACCCATGAATCGTGAAAGAATCGAATCGGGACAAAAGCATATCGTGCCAGCTTAGTTTCCACTTATCTGACCACAGTTTAAAAACGTCAAATTCTGTACGAGCTCAGCTGGTTCAAACAAGTGGACAAATACAGCCAAGTCACCTTGAAGTGACTGCATGCCATGATAAAGCTGCTAAGTCAGAGTTGACACACCGGCGGATATTCAGTTCACTATCGGCTGTGTCTGCTTGTGTCTGCTTGTGTCTGCTCTGAGATTTTCCATTTATAGAGAAATGCTTTTACATTAAACACCTTTTTGATAAAGGTGATTTTGTTGATGTATCAACTGTGTGCCATGAAAAAAATCCACACTCAAGAATGAATGCAGTCAGTCCCGTTTACCTCGACTGTTAAAAAGGTTCCACTGTGCTGCATCTTCTTTGTCAATGCCCTTCACCTTGTCTGAATGATGTGTCTGCACTATGCTGGTGATGCTTAAAGAGCTGCTTGAGTGTCTCTGCCTAATTGTTTACAAGTGTGTGTGTGTGTATGTGTGTATGTGTGTTCCTCCTCCTGTGCCTTTTTATTAAGTAGAAAGCTCTGTAATCAATAACGGTGAGCTAAAGAGAGAGGGCAGTGGCAGCAAAACTAAAGACTCAAAGCACTATACTTTGTTATATTCTGTAATAATGTGTCATAACTGCGGATTCTATCATATTAAATCAACTTATTTCTATTTTATGGGCCGACATCCAGCTATACTAACATATCTGCAAATAGGCAAATTACTGACCAATGTATTGGCCAGGCTGATTTATTGGTTAGGTTCTAATAGATACATGAAGCTTATGTATATGGAACTTTATAATACAATATGGATATATTGAAAAATCCAGAATTAAATACCAGAAAATCTAAATTACTTCATCACATTGATGCAAAAATCACATCATGTTTATTTGCAGTTTCAGTCCAGACATGAGAATTAACTTTACTTACCATCCTGTACACAGTGCCTCATTTAGCATCTGTTGTGGGTGGCTGCAGTAAACAAAACTGGCTGATTATTGCTCATGCAGATGTTTGTCACAACAAAAAGATGATGTGATGCTAATCCCTTCCCCAGACCTACATCACTCATCGATCAGTAAGGGCGTCTGTATCATCATTCGGTTGTGGTTTGACAGGATGATCTTTGGTGTTGCCAATCCTTATATGCTGTCTACTGATCTTTCACATTGTGGCTGACTGCCTCACTGTTTATTTATATCTATCAGCACATTTTCCAATGTTGAATATCCATGATGATTAGTCACCAGCTCTGTTCAAACATAAGTGTCAGGAGGTCAACATTATGACACCATCAGACATCATATATTTACTTGTTCTTATTTGGGGTGTGTGGAGATATATTCTCCCACAGCTGCACTTTAATTATTCCTTGGGAAAACTGGCGTAAATACCAAGCTATGCTGATGACACGCCTGTGTTGACACATAACTCCAAAAACCAGAGAATACTATACACTGCAGGGCTGCAACTTACTATTATTTTCATTGCCAAATAATCTTTCAAAAATCTCAGTGGGAAAAAGAGAATGTCGACCTTTTTTTGTTTGCCGAATGAGCCTCTAAATCAGAAAGTTTATTGCCACAGTAGTTACCAAATGCGGAATTTGCCTTGGTGATTGGTGCATGCATACATACACAAACAAACTTAATTAATAAGAATAAATTATAATACACCTACACCACATTGGACTTTGAAATAAAGTCTTACCATGGATAACTATTATATTTTTTCTAGATAACTATTTCATATTGATACTGCAAACAGGTTTCAAACATGACATTCCTTCACTTTTGTGTCTCTTTTGTGAAATCACTGTACTGTACAAGATTCACCTCCAGCTTTGTCCTCAGTTCATCAACCCAGAATTATAGTCGCTCTCCCTCTTGCCTGCCTGCCTACTAATTGTTGTTAGTTTACTGTTGATGGAGTGCAATTAAACAGGCACTTGGCAGTGTTTAGCCGCTGATAGAGTTGATCAGTGCTGCTTTTGGCAGCTGAGGCACAACGGTCCCCGCACTGACAGATTGGATGGTGAGATGGAAGATGCTGTGATGCACCCAACACTGGTTATCAGCAGGCATTACAGCGCTCTGTGACTATACAAGCTACCAAACACACATACTTGTATACAGCACCCACACATGTTTCACTAAAAGGCACTTCCAACAGGCGTTTTTTTTACTTGAAGCTCTTGAGTGACTGCATGCAGGATGGCAGGTGTGAGATACACTAACAAGCAAGGTACGATTTGTGAATGTTTTTTGATCATGCATAACAAAATGTGCAATAATTAAATCCCCCTTGCAATACCATAGATAAAGTGCCAGGCATGCCAAACACTTAAATATGCACTTCAGTATTCAATGGAAAATACAGCGCTTTCAAGCCGGAGAGCGGCGTTCACTTCGCAGCGAAAACAAAATACTTTCACCCACGAAACGCTTGTTCGTTCCTCGGGAATGTCTTAATACAAACCACAATCTTTTTGCTAAACTTAACTAGTCAGTAAAGCCTAAACTTAACTGTCATCGCCACATGACGCTCACTTTTTCTGGCTAAACTCCACTACATGGTCCCTGAAAGGAACGTCATCTGGCAATGCCTGTACCCTGCTGATTCAGTCACCTATTGGAGGCTAAACAACTAATACAACCAGAAACTGCCACTGCTCTTTACTTAGTTTAAAATCCTTCTATTTTAGGTATATGATGGTCTATTGGTGAAGTAGCATTACGGGGGGGGACATTTTGTCCCCACAGGGGATAAAAATAATTCAGCAGAGGCAGGGATATGTAGACCACAAAGGGGAAATCCCACGCACCACCCCAGGCAAATCGAACCCTGCTTACAAGAAATTTAACACTTCTACCCTCGCACACAGAGCAGATCCCACCTGTTTCCTTCTGCCCTCACTGAAGCTCTGCCACAGTGACTCATGTACTCGTCATTGTGGCTGTGATGAAGAGTTGAACTGATGCTAATGAAGCCTGGCCCTGACCAACTAATCAGGGCATGGTGGATAATCACCAATATTCTCTCTTTTTCCATCTCTGTCTCTGTTTTTGTGGATGTTATGTAAATGTGAAATGTTATGGTGTTTTGCTAATTTCATGTCTGCACTTTGTCTGCTTTGTGTGCATGTGTGTGCACCCTTTCTGAATGTCTCACCTCCCTTGTTGGTCTCTCTTTTCTCATTCTACGACCACAATCTCAATTTTAAGTTTCAAAAGCGGTGTATTTCACAGTTGAAATTTCAGCGTGCCAAGATGCCACCAAAACGTTCAAAAGTAATTTAACACTTTAATAATAATAATAATTTATACTTTATTAATCCCGCAAGGGGAAATTACAATGTTTTCACTCTGTTGTTATTACACACAGGCCTGAATTACACACACATGCTCAGTACTTAAACATGCACTAATGGAGAGAGTGAGGGGGCTGCCCATGGAAAGGCGCCCCGAGCAGTTGGGGGTTCAGTGCCTTGCTCCAGAGCACCTTGGCAGTGCCCAGGAGGTAAACTGGCAACTCTCCAGCTACCAGTCCACCACCATACTTTGGTCCGTATGGGGACTTGGACCGACGACCCGCCGGTTCCCAACCCAACTCCCTATGGACTGAGCTACTGCCACCCCCAAATGTATTAGTAAATGCAATCATTTAGATGGGGAGGAGTGGTAGTGGCATTTTATGGAACTGAATACTTTCATTCACATGATGGTTATCAAATGGAATAGAAAAAATGGTATCAAATGAAGTACTCTATTGGTATTGCTATCACTTGAAGGGTACTGGTTTTTTAAACAATACCCAGCCGGAATACTTAGTTAAGCCAAACTGGAAGTTTTCTCTTTTCTTGGCAAGACCGGCCCTGCAGAGCAGCTGATTGGTTAGGCAGATGGTTGAGGTTATGCATTGACTTCGAGTGGTTAGGGTCAGGATAGCCCATTGGTCAGAGGATTGGACCTGGACACGGGAACATGGACGCATGGGCAATCCTAGTGCTTGAATGCTACGCAGAGCGTGCCTTGCAAAGACAAGCAGTGGGATTTATAATAAAGGCACTAAGATACATAGAAAACATTTAAAAATTGGAAAAATAATAGTGAAGGTGTAATCGGCATGCACATCGGGATCAGTGTAACTACTTATTCGGATAAAAAGTAGTGTAACGCGCTGCTACTGAAGATTTGGTAACAAAACGTAGTTCCTTTTTCAATTCGGCGCAACGTTACTTTTCCCAGGGACAGATTTGACAGCGACACTGCCTTCTCAGCTGCGCGCTCACAAGCTCCACACGGGACGTGACAGAGGCTGGTAGAAGAGCAATCATGGCAAGCGAGAAGCAGCCAAAACTAACTTTTGAGAGCGTTTTAAGCTTCGTGGCTTTTTGCTAGATGGCGCTCTGAGCCAGGCAGACACAAAGCTGACAACCTCACAGATGGATGTGGTGGAGATGGCCTCATACATACACGCAGCAGACCACTGTGGACTTGTGTCGGTTGCACGGACACGCAAGGATTTCCAGAAAAGAGGCTGCATGTGTCTACGACAATGCACGGACCATCGTGGCTGCGCGACCGGTACAAGTCGATACAGACATTACATAGTATACACTAACACCGGGTAACACCAATGACCTGCTGACGTGCATTCAACCCGCGCTGGACTTGTTCATAATGAATCAGCCGTCACTCTGTGAGTAGAGAATCCAGCCTGCAGTGTAGTTCAGACACTTCACTAATAAACCAGAGATTGGCTTTATGGTCAAAGATAGTTTTTGAATAATTAACTTCAGTCTCTGCCAGAGACTCCTGGTTTAAAAGTAACGTAAAAGTAACGAGTAAAGTAAAAAGTTACTTTCCATAGGGGGTAACTAAGTAAAGTAACAGATTACTTTTTTAAGAAGTAACGAGCAAACGCTACTTTTTAAAAGTAACTTCCCCAACACTGATTGGGATGTAGTGTCTTGTTTGCATATCCTGCATGTCTGTCGTACCTTAAAATAATTAACATATGTAATGTAAAAGAGTTACATAAAAAAGTGTACTTTCACATCTGTAGTTCAGTTAATTTGGACTGAAACAAGTAAAACACTAATCATGTCATAACTCACACATTGATTAACAAACACATTGCAAACCGACACAAACGAACGGCTAACTGCTAATTTGGCATACTTTTAATAGTGTCAGTTTGCCAAAATGTGAACAAATAAACCAATGTCTCAATGTTGTCTATGGGGGCCAGTGACTGACTGAAAATCCCTGGTGTAGGGAGAACATGTCATAGGCTATGTTCAACTGACATTATGGCAATACAACTGTACTATACAGCATTAACAGAAAATACTCTCAACAAGCCCCATATTGGACATGCACATTTTGGTCTGAGGTGGCGCATAAAGCTGTGCACAGCACATTCCAGATTAACGGAGTATACACAGCAGCTGATTATGAACAAAAAGCTCTATTACACAATGAGATTTTTTTATTGTAAATGTGTCATTTTACAGGTGTTTCTAGTTTACGCTCAATAGAATAAACTGTTTATGCCTTGTTTAATGCACATGAGGTATAGAAATAAGATCTAGACAAAATCTATGAACTACAGAGATTATGTTGTTTACAGTATCCAAAGTCTCTGATCCGTCAGTTTCAGGTTCCACACAACACAATGTGCTGTGGCTTCTGTTAGTTTTAGATTAAAAGCAGGCCTCAATGATCTACAAATATTTGAGAACAGTCAAAGATATACATCTTGTGATATATGCGTTTTATCAACAGCGTTTTTGGAACCTTTTAAAACAGCACATTCCACTGATAGTTGTTCATACACTTGCTCAACACTGTTAAGCAAAGCATTTCAGACTTGCCAGGCTTATTTTAGTAATCGAGTATTCTACCGATTATTCCATTGATTAATCGAGTAATGAGATAAGAAATACTTAGTAAGAAATACTTAGTAAATAGCTATAGTAAATATTTATTATTGCTGTTTACTAAAAAACGTTAATGTATTAATATTTTTCACCCCCTTCCCCTTCTTGCCTCTGGCTCTTTGCACTGGATATGCAAAAGAGCTGTTCACTAAGCCCATGCAGGTAAATGTGACGGTACAAAGCTTACAGCAGGGCTATTCAACTACACTGTTCTGGAGGACACATTTTAAGAAGGCTAATACAGAGTGAGGAGAAAGAATAAAGAATGCAGACATCACCGGCATGATGATGTCATTCACGTGCATATTAAGTGGCCATGCTGGGGGGAGGAGCCGGTTTGTCTCCGGCAGCAGCTAAATTTCCAAAGATTAGTATAAAACTAATAAACAGTTAGACTACAAACCAACAGCTCTCGTTTTAGCTTGTTGGTAAAACATCGCTATTAGCAGAGTAGCATGCTGTAGGCTAGTTGTGTAAAACAGCGCGTTGGACGAGAGCAGCAGACGTTAGTTAGCTACGTTGTGTCGGGTTCGTTCCGTGGAATGGATGAGCAGACTGGATGTTTTCTGTGTGTGTGTGTGTTGTGTGTGAGATGTGACAGCATGGAGTACAGGAGAGATTAAGTTGCAAGAGTTGGCCTGCTCACTTTAACGGCTCAGCTAGTAAAAGACCCCCTCTTACACACATTAACAAATGATAAAAAACACACACACACACACACACACACACACACAAACACAAACACAAACACACACACACACACACACACACACACATACACACACACGCCTTCTGTCTCTTTATTCACTGAACAAGCACTGTCTTGTGTACAAATACACAGCATTATCAGTGTTTTTGTTAGTCACTAATAGACAGTGTGGGGGGGACTGCCAACATGTGTACAGTATGTGTGTCGTACTGTATTTCAAACCTATCTTTAGATATCATGGCACAAACACATTTTGTATTACGGATTTTAAGAACGGCTTTCCACTTCATTTCTTTATTTTTCCGGCATATATAATAAGAAAAGCTCTGACTGTGATGCTGCTTAATTTAGCATCACATTACAATGGGGCACCTACATACACTGTTTCTTTATGTGGGTGCGACTTCTTTACTTCCTACTTTTTCTAATGTAATTTTTCCCTTTTCACCCTCTCTCCATTTGTGCATATGCTTCGTTGCTGCTGTTTTCTGTTTCTGCAACATTCTTTCCCCCCCCGGGAGAATGACTGCGTGCCTTTGAACGCCCCTCTGCACTACACCACAACACACGATTAGTCTTCCTACACACACACAACATGGGAGGGCACGGACGCACTCATTGCACCCAAAGGCATGCGGACACACACAGAAAAAGCGCAACATACAGCATCAAAGACATTAAACACACACTCCTACGCTTTGTTTGAAGGTCTGCCCATTGGGTCCCAGTTGCAGTGTGAGTGTGTGACTAGATTGTTAAATGGTTTGTTCTGGAATTGATCCACCTTTCACCCATCAATCTCCTCCTCCCTCCCTCTCTCTTCGCCCACTTCTTCCTTTTTTTCTCTTTTCATTAATAACTTCTCTTTCTGTACAGTTTTTCACTTGTCAGCCATTCCATTCCACCACCAAACTGTAAATCCCGTCTCCCCATCTTTTATTTTATATCACATCATCATGATCAAAAATCTGCTTTCGGTTGCATTTTCTTACAGTCGCTCATAGCATTTAGCATTTAGCAACCAATTTTTGGAAAACAGTGGAAAATGACCATCACATCTTCACATTTCACAAAAATCCATGTTTAGTTATTTTGCCCTAGCCAATTTAGTGGTGACTGATGTATCCATCCCGCGACTTCATTTTCAGTAAATGTAGAAGTGGTTAGCAGTGGCAGGTTGCAGATAGTGTTGTTTTTGGCGGCCTGTTTTAATTTTAGTTTTAGTCTTTGTGTCAAGCTGTCATTTTAGTTTTTATTAGTTTTAGTCACGTTCATACTCTTTTTAGTCTAGTCAAGTTTCAGTCGACTAAAAGTCTGAGCATTGTAGTCTTATTTTAGTCAGAATTATCCTTAACTATTTTCTTCTAGTTTTAGTCGATGAAAACTGATGACATTTAGTCTAGTTTTACTCAATGAAAATTGTATTTTAGTCTCTTTTTAGTAATGCAATTCTATTTAACCCAGTCAATATAATATGCATACCTAGTAGTATAAACGAAACCAAAATTTTCTTTTAGCCAAACCCATTTCAAACAAGGTTATCTTATTATATTGTTGTTACCTTATAGACTCAAGAATACATCCATTCCAGACACGGAAGACGCTCTGATTTGAATTTACAATATTTATTTTTACCAACCAAACAGGTTAGAAGTACACACACAAATTTAAATAAAATAAATAAAAACAATAAATAAAATAATAAATAAAATAGCATCACATGACAATGCCAGAAAAAAAATTTATACATTCAAGTTGTACCTCCTTGTGGCAAAGAAATCCTGAGCACTAGTTGGCTTGTCCATCTTCTTAGGTGGGAATTCACTGGTGCTATTTCTGGAATCTAGCACAGGAATAGATACAATGTCAGGACAGACGCAGCCTCTGGAAAATCTAACTGTTGTAAATATTAAGTAGCATAAATCCTTGGTATCATTTTTACAATAGTAAAGCAACCTCTGAGTGAGTGACTTGACTGTCCGTAAAAGGAAAAAAGAAAAGTCTGCAGTAGTCTCGGGAAGCATGTTAATGCCAGTACCATTTGTTTAAATGTATGTATTGGTCTAGAATAACGTATTCAAAGTCATGTTGTTGATGCCAAATTCAGTTCAGTGTGAGTTCTATGTTAATGACAAAAATAGCTACAGTATTTGGCCAACAAGGGATGCTTAGTACACATGGAGTCAATCAGTCAGGTAGGAACTAAGAACCCACTTTACACTCTCTCTCACACACACACACACACACACACACACACACACACACACACACACAAATCACACGTTAACCCACTTAACACTCTCTCACAAACAAATATACACACACGCTAGTCACACACACGTTTGTCTCAGTCATTTTCAACTCCAGTGGCTAACGTTTAAAGCTAACGTCTAAAGCTAACGTTAAAATGAGACACATTAACCACATAGAAAAGTACAACGTTACGTTAATGTCTTGACTTGCCTCAATTTCATTATGGAATGCCTTGAGATGTCTCTTAAGGTTTGCAGTGTTTATTCCTGTGATTTTGTGGTCGCATTTCTCCCCATCTTTTTCCACAAGAAATTCCGTTTTCTTTTCCACTTTTATGTAATGAAAGTTTTTCCAAATGTCGTTTCTTCTTTTTCTCCCAAAGACGAACCCCAGCTGGCCGGCCATCGGTCCCTTTCTCTGTATCAGACTTAATTTAGTTTGTTGTCGTTTACGCTCGCCGAAGCTGCGTCTGCTAAATGTTATTCACAAAAGGGGCTTGAGAAAGTGACGTCGCCTGCGTCTGTGCAGTACGACTGTTCTCTTAATACATCCATGCCTGATGCAGCCCCTGTGAGACACAGGAAACAGAAATACTGCAAAATAATAATAACGCAACTAAACGAGACAAAATAACATTATAACATTTTGTCTTGTTTTGGTCAACGAAAATGAAGAGACATATATTTTTTTTTTTTTTCTGTTTCAAATATTTTTATGAAGAGACATTTTAGCATAGTTTTTATTTTGTAAACCACATTTAGTCTCGTTTTTATTCGTCAACAATATTGCATTATACATTTAATTATAGTCGTCACATGACCAGCATTTACATTGCGTCTCGTCTCGTTTTCGTCACGTGATAAAGGTTCGTTGACGACAATATTTAGTCATCATTTTCGTTGACGAAAGCAACACTAGTTGCAGACAACATTATTAATGTCAATCAAAATATGCCAAATGTCATTCTTTGTACAAGCTGTCTATCTAACGGCACCAATCTCATCCACAATCCTCCCCATCGTTGTCATTTTTTGTCACTGTTTTTCATGGATGTACTGTAGCCATTTTTCTGGCCATTCAAGTTGTTGATGAATCATTTTCTGTTGATCAGCTAATTGATGATTTGACTAATCATTTCATCACTAGAATATCCAGTCCATGATCATGAGTTTCACTGAAAAAAGGGGAAAATGGGGGTTGTTCACTTTACAAATGAACAATTCGTATACATAACACAATTGATTTATGTTCCTCCTCTGAACATATGTAAATTGTGTAGAATTCTTGTAATCTTCAGGGATGTTTAATTTTTAAGTTTCAGTCATGTTATGAAGAAAAGAAGTTGTATGTTTTGTCTGGAAACTCCGCCCATTAGGAGCAGGTTTTTGAGGGAAAACTTCACCATGTGCGCCATTTCTTTTCAATCCGGTTGGAGGAATTCATCTGTCTGGACAGCTCTTCACACGGTAAAGGTAATAAAACTTTGTCATATGTTAGTCAAAGATAGACGTAGTCGCGTTAGTCGCACAATTTTGACTAAGCTGAGGTTTTTATCTGGCAGTATAACATCGAGCAACAGGAATTAGTCAATGTCAAAGTCAAAGCTAGCTATCGTTACCACTCGCTAGCTAACTTATGCTAATGCACTAGCTACAATATTTGGAGAGCTCTCCACAAGGTAAAGGCAATTAAATATTGTCAAATGTCGGTCAGAGTTAAAGATTGTCCTGTTAGACGCATTATTTTCACTGAGCAGAGGTTTTTAAGGGCCAGCAAAAACGAGCAACATGAATAGTCAATGGTAATTACTAATGTTAGCTAATGTTGCTACTTGCTAGCGTTAGCTAGCATTATGCTAAAGATAGTCCTGTTAGACACATTATTTTCACTGAGCAGAGGTTTTTAAGGGCCAGCAAAAATGAGCAACATGAATATTCAATGGTAATGCTAAGGTTAGCTAATGTTGCTACTCGCTAGCGTTAGCTAACGTTATGCTAGTGAGGGCAACTTTTATCAAGTGTAACTGTCATTCTTGATAGGTAATGTTAAATGTATAAGTACAGACTTAAATTAGACCACATGGTCAACTTCTGAATTAGCTAGGTAATGTTAAGCTAGTAGTTGAGGCAAAAGTTTACTGCAGTTTTTTTGCTGACCGTGCACATCTTAAATTTGCTCTGTGCTTATTAATTAGAAAGCAGCACTTGATAAAGTCAGGGAAGTCAATGTTCGTGTTTTCTAAATCAAGCTTAGTAAAAGGTTAATGTTAAACTGCTCGGTTAAATCAGCATGGTGCAGGTGGCCAGCATGGTGCAGGTGGCGCTTATTTACAATACATAGACATTCGATGTCAAATGTCCTCATCTCCTGTAAGTCCATGTATAGGAGGTGCATTACTCTGATTTGAGCAAATCTTACCATCCGTCCTTATTCCTGACGTTAAATGTTTAGTAATTTTTTTTCAACATGTTCTGTGTTGGAATTAAAACTTGGATGTGCTGCTTGAGATTTACATTGGCAAGAAAATGTATCTAAAATCAAGTTTATTTATTTTTAAATACTGTAATGTAATGCAGAGTATTATTCAAATTCCTTTTTATCATTTTAATTTTTAACTTTGACACAGTTAGATAAGCTGTGTCACAATCAGGATGCTTCACCAGCTTGTAGAAATAATAAAATAATTTTAAAATGTTTTTTTTTCTGGATAGGTATTAGGTGTTTCTCCAGTTAAGATCTCCGCTTTGAGCACAGTACCAAAGGCTCTGTAGTAAATGGTAAGTAATATACAAATGTTTTAATTTTATTTGGCATATTTTGAACTAAATTGTCAAGACTTTCAAAAACTTCTGCATATTTTGTTGCTTCAATTTTAAGTTGAAACTAATTCAGTCTAATATAGTCCGGTAATAAATCCTACCTTCATAAAGGTTGCAAAGTGCAGTATTTGTTATAACTGTTTAAAAATGGTGTTTATAATATTTAATCTAACCTGGCTGTTCTTAATACCTAACATTAGGCTGTCTCTGATTTGTTTCTCTCGCTCTCCCCCCAGTGAATGTGGCAGTGTAAGGGGTGTTCAGTAGCCGTTGCAAGTAGGTCTGAGCTACTTAACCATTACAAACTCAAACATCCACATTTTTGACATACTGTCCGCTATCCATGTACATATTTGAAATGCCCATGCTCATTCAAGACATGGAATGCTTTAATCGTTCATCAAAGTAGAGTGCATTCCACACACGTTTGTCAGACTCAAAAAGAGCTGTATACTTTCAGCTGTCACTTATGTACGTGTAAACATTTATCAAATGAAAGGGAGTTCTTTGTTCATATTAACACACATCTGAGGAGAAATGAAAACGTTTGTTGCATGTTTGTTGGCTGTAGTTTTCAAACTAGCATTTATGGAACCTTTACGTCTCATAAGAGCCGCCAACACACACCTCACACCCTAACTGATTTTATACCTGGTATTGTTAAAACAACAACATTACCACCTCCATCATTACAGGAAACGTTTGCTGATTGCCAGGATGATGAGTGTGTAGATGAGGAAGTTTCTGGTACATCCCTAGATCCAGGTCAACAACAGGAGTTCCCAGGTGTAATTGAGCAGCAGCTTGCAGCAGCCTTGTTGAAGTTGGAATATTTAGTGCACGTGCCAGGTACGGCTGTTGATGCATTTTTACAAGAACTTAACTACCTGAGTTCTGCATCAGACCCACTATCTAGAGGTTTTGTGAGTGATATTTTTGAGCGTCACAATCTCAAAGTTGATCGTTCTGTGGTTACCGAAATTACGACAGCAGTTTGCTCATCTAACCCAGTTCATAGAGCTATTGAAAAAGGTGGATCTCTTAGCACTTCATATCAACGTAAACAATATTACAAGGACAAATTTTCTGTTGTTGAACCAGTTACTGGTCATAAAAAGAAACACACCTTTCAGTATGTCCCATTGTTAAAATCCTTGCTGCAAATATTAAATTGCAAAGTCATTCTTGATAAGATCATTAAAAATCATAGAGGACATCAGGACATTGAGCTTGACCCCTCTTATGAATTCAAGTCTCCTGAAGATGGTTGGCATTTTAAGGAAAACAGCTTTTTGAATGCTGAGGAATTACGAATATCACTGCGTCTGTATGTGGACGATTTTGATACCTGCAATCCCTTAGGTACCTCTCGGAAAAAACACAAGCTTTGTGGTGTTTTTACACTAGGTAACTTGCCACCTGGCTCTCACTCATCTTTATCATCTATTTATCTTGCAATATTTTGCAAAAGTGTTGATGTAAAAATATATGGTTATGACAAAGTGTTGGAGCCTCTATTGCAGGATCTTAAAACTCTAGAAGACCATGGAGTGTATGTCCCTTTATTAGGTAGCTCTCTTAAAGGTACAGTTCAGAGTGTTGTTGCTGATAACTTAAGGGCGCACAGTATTGCAGGCTTCTCTGAAAGTTTTTCAGGAGAGTTCTTCTGCCGGTTTTGCACAGCAAAAAGTTTTGATATTAGGACTGACTGTGTTGCATCTGGTGCTTTCGGCCTTAGAACCAAAGAGGTGCATACAGACCATGTAAAAGCAGCACTTGAGAGTCGTTCCCTTTGCTTTGGAGTTAAACGAGAGTGTGTTTTAACCAAAAATCTGTCTCATGTTGAGAGTTTCATGTTGTCTCTGGTTTTCCTGATGTTGCACACAATGTTTTTGAGGGTATTGTGCCAGTCGAGCTGGCTTGCTGTTTGGCATTAATGATATCAAGGAAGGTATTTACATTAGATTACCTGAATAAAGCTATTTTGGATTTCCCTTATAAATGGTCAGACAAAACAAACAAGCCACACGTTGTGCCACAGAGTTTCTTGAGTCGGAAAACTATTGGGGGCAATGGCCATGAAAATTGGAGTTTGCGGAGGTTTCTCCCGTTTTTGATTGGACCTCTAGTGCCAGAAAATGAGCCAGCATGGCTAGTATTGATGGACTTAAAAGATATTGTTGAGTTAGTTGTTGCTCCTCTGCATACTGATGAATCCATCTCACATCTCGAAAGCAAAATAGTTGAGCACAGACAGCGGTACCAAGAGTTGTTCCCTGGTGTCAGACTTCGACCTAAGCATCACTATCTTGAGCACTACCCTCACACGATAAGGTGTTTTGGCCCTCTAGTCACACTCTGGACAATGCGATTTGAGTCCAAACATAGTTTCTTTAAGCAGATTGTGAAGCACACAAGTTGCTTTAAGAATATACCTCTGACTTTGGCTTCTAAACATCAGCTGATGATCGCTTTCCACATAAACTCACCATCTTAAGGTAAATCTAGCCTTGATGTACCGAATGTGTCCACAGTTCCAGTTGATGTACTGAAAGAGGAAGTGGCTCATGCTATAAGGTCAAAATACCCTAACGCATCTGAAGTACATCTTGCTAAGAACGCGTCAAGCGGTGGCATAGCCTACAGCAAGGGTATGATAGTTGCCTATGCATCAGTAAGTGGATTACCAGAGTTTGCTGAAATTGTTCAGATGTGTTATAAATGAGGAGTTGTTCCTCATTGTGAAAGTGCTGTGTGGTTGGTACATTGAACACTACAGAGCCTTTGAACTAAGCTTGTCACCATCAAGAGAAACAAAGCTTGTGGCTCTCAGTGAACTTCTGGACACCTATCCATTGGCCGATTATGTGGTTCGATCAAATCGTATGGTGACCTTAAAAAGACATGTCCTTGTAAAAGGTTGGTTAACTATCAGGATAGTATTTAACAGTTAAAGGCAGAATGAGTATGACTTTCCTTGAAAAATCTATAGACTCATCCAAAAACAATCCCGCTCAATTATTCATTTTATATATATATATATATATATATATAATATATATATATATATATATATATTATTATTATTATTTTTTTTAATCATTGTTTTGAATGTTCTACCTTTTGGCATCAAGTGTTCTGACCAAGAACATGACATAAAGAAAAGTTTAAAATCACAATTAACCATTTGGTTTCTTCAACTCTCACTCAGGAGCAAAAATCAGCCTTTAACCTTTTGAAAAATAATTATCGACATCAAATCATATGAACATTTTTGGCCATATCGTCCAGCCCTACATTTATCCAAAAGGAGCGATGAGGAAGCAACATTGAAACTTGTGATCATAAATCCCAGAAAACAAATTATACTGATTCTGCCTTTTAGTTTTCTTTTGACATTAATGCAGTGTTTTTGTTATGTTTGGAGGTGAAGGTATTTAAAAAGCGTTGGGTATATGATGATTTCTTTTTTTCCATGGCCTCGCTTTTCAGTCACCCTGTTTGCCTGTGTAAGCACGACTCTTCTCTCTCCACATTCTGGGTGCATTTGTTGTGCCACACTGTCAGCTTTTGCCTACCATACTTTAAATCCATTTTCTAACCACAATATGTCCCACTACTACTACTGCATGTCATATGCATGTGGACCACATCCCTCCTAGGCCTCTAATTTATAGCCTCCACTGTCAAGTTTACAGGATTAAAGTGTTACCGAGTGATTAAATCAACTGTAGCTAATTCATCTTCACTCATGTTGCTGGTTAAACTACAAAATATTACCCTGCATCTGAGAAATTTAAAAAGCCAATATTTATTTCATACAGAAAAGTGTCAACATTAAAACCGTATATAACAACCTTGTCATAATTGAATCTTTCTCCTCCTCTTAACAGACTAGAACACAGAATGATGAATCCTTCAACCATTCTCAAAGTAATCCTGGGTGACAACAGCAGCCAAAGGTTGACTTTCCAAATGGACTTCCTGGATCTGTTAATGAACTTGTTAGTGAGGTACAAAGACAATGTGGCCTTAACTCAAACTTCAGACTTCAATTCATGGATGCACTATTTGGAAATGAGTTTATGAATCTCACTTCAATAGATGAAGTACAGAATAGGGGTACCATCAGAGTAATTCCCATGACAGAAACCTCACCTTCCACTTCAGTTCCTGCTCTGCACCAGCACATTCTTGAAGAATCCTCGTCCCTGTCTAGTGGGAATGTTGATACTGACATACTCTCTTCACCAGAGTCAGTCATCCAGCTCAAGGTCATTTTGGCCCAGTATCTTCCATGTTCCTCAGTTTAGCTATGATGCCGAACTCAAACTTGAGCAGGGCAATGCAGCGTACAGAGAAAAGGGTACATTGCTTAATCCAGATCCAAAACTCAAGTCAAACATTTTAGAGGGATTGGTGCAAGAAATAGTCTACTACAGAGTTTATGTCACTGATAAACAGTTTAACATGGTTGGAGAGGCTCTCATCTCAAAGCATCCCTGTCTGACTGAGAGAGGCTCCATCACTGGATATGCTGGATGGAAAGCTAGCTTGAAGAATAAACTTGCAATCTACCGCATTCACTTGAGGAAGCTGGGGTGTCGTGAGGTGATGGTAAACTCTCAAGCACAAACCAGAGGGCAAATCAAGTGCCGCTTTTGGCATCAAAAAACCAAGGCGATCCGAAGTGAACTACTGCCCCCCCATCCTACCGGAGAAACTGATGTGAGCCTTGAGAGTGTAAGAGTGGAACTTCTTTCAGATGTTAAGAAAAGGAACAACCGGGAGACGGTGAGGATGAAAATGGAAAAAACATTTTCATATAGGAGATATGAACTGGTTCGTGACGCACCAATTATACGAGACTTCCAGGCAAGGTGGCCAGCGCTGTTTGATGTAAGCGAGGTATGTGATTTATGAAATTTGATTAGAGCATGTTTTCATAATTTTTTTTGAATTTATTTTTTGACTGAATAGGTTGATCATGCAGTGGACGCTTTATAGAAACAATGTTTGGGCAATGTTTTCCTTTCCAAAGTATTGTTACAGTATTTTTATGTCTGATCATTCTTGTTCTCAGATAAATGCAGAATTTATCCAAAATTTCTCTCACAGCTAGATGTGCTGTCAGACTTGTGAAACTATTCTAACCCAATGACTTCTGCTTATTTCCCTTGACTTAGGATGATGATGATGATGTTGGGCGGGAATGCATATTCAAGGGTGTGTGTGGGTGTGTACCTCAACGAGGACCCGGAAAATCTAGTGAGAGAATACACAGTGAGTATATTAGGGTTCAGTAGTTTTGAGATTTATGTTAAATACTTTATGAAGTTCTAAAACATCTAGTTATTGAAGAAACAGAACAGCTAGCCAATTATTTACATATCAGTATGGTAGTGGTTTCGAATTTTAAAGAAGGTGGTCTAAAATTAGTTCATGTTTGGTAGTAGCCTAAAATATGTTGAAGACTGAAATTTAAAAATAATTAATGTTCTAGATTTTGTGAATATCCATTTTTACATTTATAAGACCAGTAGAGTGAAATGTCTTAAAATATGAGATATCAGAAATGAAACGCAATGTATTTTTCACTATGATGTTATGTTGCTTTTTGTTGTGGGAATTTTCATAACTGGTAACCATTGAGAAAACAATAGATTTAACTAATAATGACAGAATTGTTACTAGTCGCTGCCCTTGGTATTCCATTAAATTGTAGTGTAATTCAAAAACATTCACTGACAGATTCCTTGTAGTTACATAAAATACTACTATTTATACAAAATATTATCAAGTATTGCTTTGGTACTGGCTACATTTCTTACTTAAGAGCTGTTAAACTGTCAAAGTTCATGAACGCTAATGCAGATCTGCTTTAATGTAGACTAAGTATAATAAAAAATTTAAAAAAAATAGGACTTGAGTTACTGCAGACAGTTAATATAAAAAACTCCAATCAGGAAAAATGTGATCATAACCTTACCTGGTACCCTTTGCTGCTGAGGTAAATAAAGGCCCAGGCCATTATTTGAGGAAACTGTTACCAGTTAATGCAGATACTTGTTAAATAGTATGATGTTTTCAGGGCATAATAGACTTAAGGTTTAGAGCGAGTGTTTTTATTTCCTCTCATATGACTCTTTTTGTGAATATGCACTCTGCAGGCAGAAGACGAAGGCCTGAACCAAGGAGCCATTGAGGAGACCACGCTGGGAATATGCGTTGTGAAACACACAGATGCCACTGATAGACCAGAGGACATTGGGATTGTCCTGGAGGGCCAGGTGGTACTGCATGATCTGGACAACGTTGCCTTAGCTGCTGCCATGTTGTTTGGCCTAATGTATGCCTTGAACTATCCTCCTGAACTTAAGTACTCGTTCAAAGTGCTCCAGAAGGTTGTGATGGAGCTGGACGGCAACATGCTGTCAAAGAAAGCCCAGGCTCTCAAAAACCGACTCCATCAGTGAACTGTTGCCATTTAATGGCAAGATGGATACAACAGTTTCCCTATCTTATTTTGGAATATGGACCATTGCTGCTTTTTCATTGGACTTGACTTTTGACACTTAAGCATTTCACTTGCGCTGCCTTAATGTATGTTCTTTGTTATAACAAGTGTAGTGGATTGTTTTTTTTCTTCTCAGGGTCATGTACCTTTTTCATTTAGGTGTCAGCATTTGTCAGATGTGTGTTGAATAGAGCTCCAACAGTTTCCCTATTTTCAAATTTGGAGGTGATTTTTGGTTTTTGCACATTCTTGACTGAAATATAGTAGTGGTGGGAAAGCAAGCCATTACTCTTAATTGTATTACTTTATTTTCAAAACCCTTACAGTCAAAGGAGAAAATTAAGTTTTCAAGCACTAGATCTACATTTGCCAGGACAATAATGGTTCTTACATGTGTCCTTTTATTTTGTTGAGAAATTGTAAATGTAGTAGTGTTTTTTGCACATATTTTGCAAGACATCCCTGCATTAACCTGGCTGTATAGTATTCTCTTGATGCTGGTTTGATGTAATTCAGGTGTTTTAAGGACCAACAGTGTTGCCTCCAGTTGTAGCTGTCATTAATGTTTACTACACACTCTTGATAACTTGGGTACTAAGTATTTCTTGTGAAAGAAAAAGGTGCTTTCTTCTAATATGAGATTTGTTTGTGAATTTGTGCATATGTGTTTGTGTATACATTACACTGAACCTTCTGTTCTATGACAATACAGTTGTAAACGAAACGTTTTTGTTTTGCCTTATTTGTTTCGAAAATGTTAAAGGAGTAAATGCTGTAGGTAAGAGATTAGTAGAAATCAGCATACAGAAATAATTTTAGCATTTTTTTTTAATTTTTTTTACAATTTATACACAAAGTATGCAGGATCTTTATAAGACTAACTTGAGCAGGAAAAGTTGATTTAACAGAACAACATTGCATATACTTTACATAAAAATCTCATGTTGCTTCAATAGGTGAGAATTGAATACACTTAACATAAAGGGGAAACTTTAAATTAACCCAAAAAAAAAAATTTTGGGTCATCACAGAATAATTGAATATAATTAACATTGATGAAAAACTTTGAATTTACATGATAAAATCAAGTTGTTTTTACAAATAAAAATTCAGTATATTAAATAGAAGTGAATCATTTTGACTAAACACAAATATATGTGCAACCGATGTACATCATTTTATGTAAATTCAACGGACTTTTATTTATTTATTTTTTTTCAGTGTTGATGGTCAAGATGAAACCTGACAATGTATCAAATGACAACATGAACACAATGTGTCATGTTTCAGGTCAGGTCTCCGAACCACAACTTTACTGTTTTGGTTCAGTTTCACTGCTCTTATAGCGTCATTGTTGGCCGCAGCACGCAGCTGTTTTGAGTGAAAAAGCTAAAAAATAACTTTACACTCCCTGCTCAGAAGCAGACAGACACAGTTAGCGACTTGCTGGTAAACACAGTGGATCATTTAGCAGCTAAAGAGCTAGATATTTCTCTCAGGAGATGGGGGAGACCAAAATCTGAGCTAAAAGTGAGATATTGGATTTACATGCATCAGGTGGGCACAAACGCGACTCCAAGTCAATGCTAATGTTGCTCCGTAAGTGCTGGATATGGATTAGGTGAAATAATGTCTATGTTGGGTTCACAACTTGTTTCAGCAGGATCCCATGTAGAGAGAGCAAATGTTCGCTAAGATGCTAATGTAGCAAATACGCAGGTGTGTTGTTGATTTCTCACAAGGTTGAATCCTCTTTCTTCTTCATGACTCAATTTTCAGAGTAGCATTTCCTATGGTAATGTATTCATTTGGATCAACCTTGTGCTTGTCATGTACAGAAATGCATTATTTTTCCTCATAGATCTGTTCTTGGCTCTTCAAGAGCTCGATTAGCTGAATCTGATCAAAAAGCCACATTAAATCAGGTCAGACCAGTACATTGACCGGGACTATGTGTTCAGGGAGAAATACTGGAGTCAGATGTTTCTCAATAATATCCTACTTGTTAATTAAAGGTCCAGAATCAGCAAACTGATAGCCATAGCGAGCACAGTAGCAGACACAGCAAGTCTCCAGATGGCTGGTTCTATTGTGTGTGTGTGTGTGTGTGTGAACCAAGGTTCTTATAGTTTTGTTATTTTTATTTCGTTTTTGACTTTTTGTTTTCAAATTCAGTTTAGTTTTAATTAGTTTTTAAAGCGGGTTTGCTAGTTTAGTATTTATTTTTTGAAAATGCTTAGTTTTAGTCTTTTTTGTAATATGGGTTATTTGTCAGGAGATTCAAAAAGGTCAGATCAAGTATTGTGTAATAATAACTCAACAAAAACATCATACAATGAAATATGTATTCAAGATGTATTCAACAATAACACCA